>NW_027464633.1:1872700-1958898 GCF_043290135.1 Rhipicephalus microplus
TAACCTAACGTAACCTAACCTAACCTAACCTAACGTAACCTAACCGAACCTAACGTAACCTAACCTAACCTAACCTAACCCAACCTAACCTAACCTAACCTAACCTAACCTAACCCAACTCAACCCAACCTAACCTAATCTAACCTAACCTAACCTAACCTAACCTAACAAAACCTAACCTAACCTAACCTAACCTAACGACGGTTGCAAGCGCTTTCACATTAGATATCGCAGTTCCCGACTTGTAATGGTGAAAAACACAGCATCTCACTAAGTGACATTGTTTAATGCGGTTTTAGCGCGGTTCATATCTTAACCTAACCTAACCTTACCTAACCCAACCTAACCTAACCTAACCTAACCAAACCTTACCTAACATCCCTAACCTAACCTAACCTAACCTAACCAAACCTAACCTAACCTAACCTAACGTAACCTAACCTAACCTAACCTAACCTAACCTAACGACGTTTGCAAGCGCTTTCACATTAGATATCGCAGTTCCCGACTTGTAATGGTGAAAAACACTGCATCTCACTAAGTGACATTGTTTAATGCGGTTTTACGACGGTTCATATCTTAACCTAACCTAACATTCGCACTTGTATTAAAAAACGCTCTATTACACTGTTTCGTTCACAATTAGGATATTTGCATAACCTCACAGTTTTTCACCAACTTATTGCAGTACAGAACGCTGTATCTCGCTAAATGACATCGTTCTTCAAGGTTTCACGATGCTTGCATGCGCTTTAACGAGAATATCACAACATAGCAGTTTCGCACTTGTAACGGTACAACACGCAGTATTTGGCTTGTTCATGCCGTTTTGTGTGCTTTCACAACATTTCACCTATCGCAGTTTCGTACTCGCAATAAAACAACACTATCTCGTTAGATGACGTTGTTTTTGGTAGTTTCACGACGCTACCTAGCTTAAACTAACATAACTCAACCTAACATAACCTTCGCACTTCTATCGTTAGAAAACGTTTTACTCGCTACTTTACATTGCTTTCTACAACAATACGACGGTTTCAAGCGCTTTCACATTAGATATCACAGTTCCCAACTTGTAAAGGTGAAAAACACTGCATCTCACTAAGTGACATTGTTTAATGCGGTTTTACGACGGTTCATACCTTAACCTAACGTAACCTAACCTAACCTAACCTAACCTTACCTAACCTAACCTAACCTAACCTAACCCAACCCAACCCAACCTAACCTAACCTAACCTAACCTAAACTAACCTAACCCAACCTAACCTAACCTAACCTAACCTAACCCAACCCAACCCAACCCAACCTAACCTAACCTAAGCTAACCTAACCAAACCTAACCTAACCTAACCTAACCTAACGTAACCTAACCTAACCTAACCTATTCTAACGTAACCTAACCTTTCCTGACCTAACCTAACCTAACGTAACGTAACCTAACCTAACCTAACATAACCTAACGTAACCTAACCTAACCTAACCTAACCTAACGTAACCTAACCTAACCTAACCCAACCTAACCCAACCCAACCCAACCCAACCCAACAACACCCAACCCAACCTAACCTAACCTAACCTAACCTTACCTTACCTAACCAAATTATCTTTACCTAACCTAACCTAACCTAACCTAACGTAACCTAACCTAACCTAACGTAACCTAACCTAACCTAACGTAACCTAACCTAACCTAACCTAACCCAACCTAACCTAACCTAACCTAACCTAACCCAACTCAACCCAACCTAACCTAATCTAACCTAACCTAACCTAACCTAACAAAACCTAACCTAACCTAACCTAACCTAACGACGGTTGCAAGCGCTTTCACATTAGATATCGCAGTTCCCGACTTTTAATGGTGAAAAACACTGCATCTCACTAATTGACATTGTTTAATGCGGTTTTACGACGGTTCATATCTTAACCTAACCTAACATTCGCACTTGTATCTAAAACCGCTCTATTACACTGTTTTGTTCACAATTACCATATTTGCATAACCTCACAGTTTTTCACCAACTTATTGCAGTACAGAACGTTGTATCTCGCTAAATGACATTGTTCTTTAAGGTTTCACGATGCTTGCATGCGCTTTAACGAGAATATCACATTAAAGCAGTTTCGCACTTGTAACGGCACAAGATGCAGTATCTGGCTAGTTCATGCCATTTTGTGTGCTTTCCCAATATTACACCTATCGCAGTTTCGTACTCGCAATAAAACAACACTATCTCGTTAGATGACATCGTTTTTGGTGGTTTCACGACGCTACCTAGCTCAAACTAACCGAACCTTCGCACTTCTATCGTTAGAAAACGTTTTATTCGCTACTTTACAATGTTTTCTACAAGATTACGACGGTTTCATGCGCTTTCACATTAGATATCGCAGTTCCCAACTTGTAAAGGTCAAAAACACTGCATCTCACAAAGTGACATTGTTTAATGCGGTTTTACGACGGTTCATACCTTAACCTAACGTAACCTAACCTAACCTAACCTAACCTTACCTAACCTAACCTAACCTAACCCAACCTAACCCAACCCAACCCAACCTAACCTAACCTAACCTAACCTAAACTAACCTAACCCAACCTAACCTAACCTAACCTAACCTAACCCAACCCAACCCAACCTAACCTAACCTAAGCTAACCTAACCAAACCTAACCAAACCTAACCTAACCTAACTTAACCTAACCTAACGTAACCTAACCTAACCTAACCTATTCTAACGTAACCTAACCTTACCTGACCTAACCTAACCTAACGTAACCTAACCTAACCTAACATAACCTAACGTAACCTAACCTAACCTAACCTAACCTAACCTAACGTAACCTAACCTAACCTAACCCAACCTAACCCAACCCAACCCAACCCAACAACACCCAACCCAACCTAACCTAACCTAACCTAACCTTACCTAACCTAACCTAACCTAACGTAACCTAACCTAACCTAACCTAACGTAACCTAACCTAACCTAACGTAACCTAACCTAACCTAACCTAACCTAACCCAACCTAACCTAACCTAACCTAACCCAACTCAACCCAACCTAACCTAATCTAACCCAACCTAACCTAACCTAACCTAACCTAACCTAACAAAACCTAACCTAACCTAACCTAACCTAACGACGGTTGCAAGCGCTTTCACATTAGATATCGCAGTTCCCGACTTTCAATGGTGAAAAACACTGCATCTCACTAAGTGACATTGTTTATTGCGGTTTTACGACGGTTCATACCTTAACCTAACGTAACCTAACCTAACCTAACCCAACCTAACCTAACATAACGTAACCTAACCTAACCTAACCAAACCTAACCTAACGTAACCTAACCTAACCTAACCTAACCTAACGACGTTTGCAAGCGCTTTCACATTAGATATCGCAGTTCCCGACTTGTAATGGTGAAAAACACTGCATCTCACTAATTGACATTGTTTAATGCGGTTTTACGACGGTTCATATCTTAACCTAACCTAACATTCGCACTTGTATCTAAAAACGCTCTATTACACTGTTTTGTTCACAATTACCATATTTGCATAACCTCACAGTTTTTCACCAACTTATTGCAGTACAGAACGTTGTATCTCGCTAAATGACATTGTTCTTTAAGGTTTCACGATGCTTGCATGCGCTTTAACGAGAATATCACAATATAGCAGTTTCGCACTTGTAACGGTACAACACGCAGTATTTGGCTTGTTCATGCCGTTTTGTGTGCTTTCACATTTTACCTATCGCAGTTTCGTACTCGCAATAAAACAACACTATCTCGTTAGATGACGTCGTTTTTGGTGGTTTCACGACGCTACCTAGCTTAAACTAACATAACTCAACCTAACATAACCTTCGCACTTCTATCGTTAGAAAACGTTTTACTCGCAACTTTACAATGTTTTCTACAAGATTACGACGGTTTCATGCGCTTTCACATTAGATATCGTAGTTCCCGACTTGTAATGTTGAAAAACACTACATCTCACTAAGTGACATTGTTTAATGCGGTTTTACGATGGTTGATATGTCAACCTAACCTACCATTCGCACTTGTATCTAAAGACGCTCAATTACACTGTTTCGTTCACAATTACGATATTTGCTTGACCTCACAGTTTCTCACCAACTTATTACAGTACAGAACGCTGTATCTCGCTAAATGACATCGTTCTTTAGGTTTCACGATACTTGCATGCGCTTTACCGAGAATGTCACAACATAGCAGTTTCGCACTTGTAACGGTACAACACGCAGTATTTGGCTTGTTCATGCCGTTTTGTGTGCTTTCACAACATTTTACCTATCGCAGTTTCGTACTCGCAATAAACAACACTATCTCGTTAGATGACGTCGTTTTTGGTGATTTCACGACGCTACCTAGTTCAAACTAACCGAACCTTCGCACTTCTATCGTTAGAAAACGTTTTATTCGCTACTTTACAATGTTTTCTACAAGATTACGACGGTTTCATGCGCTTTCACATTAGATATCGCAGTTCCCAACTTGTAAAGGTGAAAAACACTGCATCTCGCTAAGTGACATTGTTTATTGCGGTTTTACGACGGTTCATACCTTAACCTAACGTAACCTAACCTAACCTAACCCAACCTAACCTAACATAACCTAACCTAACCTAACCTAACCTAACCAAACCTAACCTAACCTAACCTAACCTTACCTAACCTAACCAAATTATCCTTACCTAACCTAACCTAGCCTAACGTAACCTAACCTAACCTAACCTAACGTAACCTAACCTAACCTAACGTAACCTAACCTAACCTAACCTAACCCAACCTAACCTAACCTAACCTAACCTAACCCAACTCAACCCAACCTAACCTAATCTAACCTAACCTAACCTAACCTAACGACGGTTGCAAGCGCTTTCACATTAGATATCGCAGTTCCCGACTTTTAATGGTGAAAAACACTGCATCTCACTAATTGACATTGTTTAATGCGGTTTTACGACGGTTCATATCTTAACCTAACCTAACATTCGCACTTGTATCTAAAAACGCTCTATTACACTGTTTTGTTCACAATTACCATATTTGCATAACCTCACAGTTTTTCACCAACTTATTGCAGTACAGAACGTTGTATCTCGCTAAATGACATTGTTCTTTAAGGTTTCACGATGCTTGCATGCTATTTAACGAGAATATCACAATATAGCAGTTTCGCACTTGTAACGGTAAAACACGCAGTATTTGGCTTGTTCATGCCGTTTTGTGTGCTTTCACAACATTTCACCTATCGCAGTTTAATACTCGCTATAAAACAACACTATCTCGTTAGATGACGTCGTTTTTAGTAGTTTCACGACGCTACCTAGCTTAAACTAACCTAACCTAACATAACCTTCGCACTTCTATCGTTAGAAAACGTTTTGCTCGCAACTTAACAATGTTTTCTACATGATTACGACGGTTTCATGCGCTTTCACATTAGATATCGTAGTTCCAGACTTGTAATCTTGAAAAACACTACATCTCACTAAGTGACTGTTTATTGCGGTTTTACGACGGTTGATATGTCAACCTAACCTAACATTCGCACTTGTATCTAAAGACGCTCAATTACACTGTTTCGTTCACAATTACGATATTTGCTTGACCTCGCAGTTTCTCACCAACTTATTACAGTACAGAACGCTGTATCTCGCTAAATGACATCGTTTTTTAAGGTTTCACGATACTTGCATGCGCTTTACCGAGAATGTCAAAACATAGCAGTTTCGCACTTGTAACGGTACAACACGCAGTATTTGGCTTGTTCATGCCGTTTTGTGTGCTTTCACATTTTACCTAGCGCAGTTTCGTACTCGCAATAAAACAACACTATCTCGTTAGATGACGTCGTTTTTGGTGGTTTCACGACGCTACCTAGCTTAAACTAACATAACTCAACCTAACATAACCTTCGCACTTCTATCGTTAGAAAACGTTTTACTCGCTACTTTACATTGCTTTCTACAACATTACGACGGTTTCAAGCGCTTTCACATTAGATATCGCAGTTCCCAACTTGTAATGGTGAAAAACACTGCATCTCACTAAGTGACATTGTTTATTGCGGTTTTACGACGGTTCATACCTTAACCTAACGTAACCTAACCTAACCTAACCCAACCTAACCTAACCTAACCTAACCAAACCTAACCTAACGTAACCTAACCTAACCTAACCTAACCTAACGACGTTTGCAAGCGCTTTCACATTAGATATCGCAGTTCCCGACTTGTAATGGTGAAAAACACTGCATCTCACTAAGTGACATTGTTTAATGCGGTTTTACGACGGTTCATATCTTAACCTAACCTAACATTCGTACTTGTATTGAAAAACGCTCTATTACACTGTTTCGTTCACAATTACGATATTTGCATAACCTCACAGTTTTTCACCAACTTATTGCACTACAGAACGCTGTATCTCGCTAAATGACATTGTTCTTTAAGGTTTCACGATGCTTGCATGCGCTTTAACGAGAATATCACAATATAGCAGTTTCGCACTTGTAACGGTAGAACACGCAGTATTTGGCTTGTTCATGCCGTTTTGTGTGCTTTCACAACATTTCACCTATCGCAGTTTAATACTCGTAATAAAACAACACTATCTCATTAGATGACGTCGTTTTTGGTAGTTTCACGACGCTACCTAGCCTAAACTAACCTAACCTAACCTAACCTTCGCACTTCTATCGTTAGAAAACGTTTTACTCGCAACTTTACAATGTTTTTACAAGATTACGACGGTTTCATGCGCTTTCACATTAGATATCGTAGTTCCCGACTTGTAATGTTGAAAAACACTACATCTCACTAAGTGACATTGTTTAATGCGGTTTTACGATGGTTGATATGTCAACCTAACCTAACATTCGCACTTGTATCTAAAGATGCTCAATTACACTGTTTCGTTCACAATTACGATATTTGCTTGACCTCACAGTTTCTCACCAACTTATTACAGTACAGAACGCTGTATCTCGCTAAATGACATCGTTCTTTAAGGTTTCACGATACTTGCATGCGCTTTACCGAGAATGTCAAAACATAGCAGTTTCGCACTTGTAACGGTACAACACGCAGTATTTGGCTTGTTCATGCCGTTTTGTATGCTTTCAAATTTTACCTATCGCAGTTTCGTACTCGCAATAAAACAACACTATCTCGTTAGATGACGTCGTTTTTGGTGGTTTCACGACGCTACCTAGCTTAAACTAACATAACTCAACCTAACATAACCTTCGCACTTCTATCGTTAGAAAACGTTTTACTCACTACTTTACATTGCTTTCTACAACAATACGACGGTTTCAAGCGCTTTCACATTAGATATCATAGTTCCCAACTTGTAAAGGTGAAAAACACTGCATCTCACTAAGTGACATTGTTTAATGCGGTTTTACGACGGTTCATACCTTAACCTAACGTAACCTAACCTAACCTAACCTTACCTAACCTAACCTAACCTAACCCAACCCAACCCAACCTAACCTAACCTAACCTAACCTAAACTAACCTAACCCAACCTAACCTAACCTAACCTAACCTAACCCAACCGAACCCAACCCAACCTAACCTAACCTAAGCTAACCTAACCAAACCTAACCTAACTTAACCTAACCTAACGTAACCTAACCTAACCTATTCTAACGTAACCTAACCTTTCCTGACCTAACCTAACCTAACGTAACCTAACCTAACCTAACCTAACATAACCTAACGTAACCTAACCTAACCTAACCTAACGTAACCTAACCTAACCTAACCCAACCTAACCCAACCCATCCCAACCCAACAACACCCAACCCAACCTAACCTAACCTAACCTAACCTTACCTAACCTAACCAAATTATCCTTACCTAACCTAACCTAACCTAACGTAACCTAACCTAACCTAACCTAACCTAACGTAACCTAACCTAACCTAACGTAACCTAACCTAACCTAACCTAACCCAACCTAACCTAACCTAACCTAACCTAACCCAACTCAACCCAACCTAACCTAATCTAACCTAACCTAACCTAACCTAACCTAACAAAACCTAACCTAACCTAACCTAACCTAACCTAACGACGGTTGCAAGCGCTTTCACATTAGATATCGCAGTTCCCGACTTGTAATGGTGAAAAACACAGCATCTCACTAAGTGACATTGTTTAATGCGGTTTTAGCGCGGTTCATATCTTAACCTAACCTAACCTTACCTAACCCAACCTAACCTAACCTAACCTAACCAAACCTTACCTAACATCCCTAACCTAACCTAACCAAACCTAACCTAACCTAACCTAATGTAACCTAACCTAACCTAACCTAACCTAACCTAACGACGTTTGCAAGCGCTTTCACATTAGATATCGCAGTTCCCGACTTGTAATGGTGAAAAACACTGCATCTCACTAAGTGACATTGTTTAATGCGGTTTTACGACGGTTCATATCTTAACCTAACCTAACATTCGCACTTGTATTAAAAAACGCTCTATTACACTGTTTCGTTCACAATTAGGATATTTGCATAACCTCACAGTTTTTCACCAACTTATTGCAGTACAGAACGCTGTATCTCGCTAAATGACATCGTTCTTTAAGGTTTCACGATGCTTGCATGCGCTTTAACGAGAATATCACAACATAGCAGTTTCGCACTTGTAACGGTACAACACGCAGTATTTGGCTTGTTCATGCCGTTTTGTGTGCTTTCACAACATTTCACCTATCGCAGTTTCGTACTCGCAATAAAACAACACTATCTCGTTAGATGACGTTGTTTTTGGTAGTTTCACGACGCTACCTAGCTTAAACTAACATAACTCAACCTAACATAACCTTCGCACTTCTATCGTTAGAAAACGTTTTACTCGCTACTTTACATTGCTTTCTACAACAATACGACGGTTTCAAGCGCTTTCACATTAGATATCACAGTTCCCAACTTGTAAAGGTGAAAAACACTGCATCTCACTAAGTGACATTGTTTAATGCGGTTTTACGACGGTTCATACCTTAACCTAACGTAACCTAACCTAACCTAACCTTACCTAACCTAACCTAACCTAACCCAACCCAACCCAACCTAACCTAACCTAACCTAACCTAAACTAACCTAACCCAACCTAACCTAACCTAACCTAACCCAACCCAACCTAACCTAACCTAAGCTAACCTAACCAAACCTAACCTAACTTAACCTAACCTAACGTAACCTAACCTAACATAACCTAACGTAACCTAACCTAACCTAACCTAACCTTTCCTGACCTAACCTAACCTAACGTAACCTAACCTAACCTAACCTAACCTAACATAACCTAACGTAACCTAACCTAACCTAACCTAACCTAACGTAACCTAACCTAACCTAACCCAACCTAACCCAACCCAACCCAACCCAACCCAACAACACCCAACCCAACCTAACCTAACCTAACCTAACCTTACCTAACCTAACCAAATTATCCTTACCTAACCTAACCTAACCTAACGTAACCTAACCTAACCTAACCTAACGTAACCTAACCTAACCTAACGTAACCTAACCTAACCTAACCTAACCCAACCTAACCTAACCTAACCTAACCTAACCCAACTCAACCCAACCTAACCTAATCTAACCTAACCTAACCTAACCTAACCTAACAAAACCTAACCTAACCTAACCTAACCTACCTAACGACGGTTGCAAGCGCTTTCACATTAGATATCGCAGTTCCCGACTTTTAATGGTGAAAAACACTGCATCTCACTAAGTGACATTGTTTAATGCGGTTTTACGACGGTTGATATGTCAACCTAACCTAACATTCGCACTTGTATCTAAAGACGCTCAATTACACTGTTTCGTTCACAATTACGATATTTGCTTGACCTCACAGTTTCTCACCAACTTATTACAGTACAGAACGCTGTATCTCGCTAAATGACATCGTTCTTTAAGGTTTCACGATACTTGCATGCGCTTTACCGAGAATGTCAAAACATAGCAGTTTCGCACTTGTAACGGTACAACACGCAGTATTTGGCTTGTTCATGCCGTTTTGTATGCTTTCAAATTTTACCTATCGCAGTTTCGTACTCGCAATAAAACAACACTATCTCGTTAGATGACGTCGTTTTTGGTGGTTTCACGACGCTACCTAGCTTAAACTAACATAACTCAACCTAACATAACCTTCGCACTTCTATCGTTAGAAAACGTTTTACTCGCTACTTTACATTGCTTTCTACAACATTACGACGGTTTCAAGCGCTTTCACATTAGATATCGCAGTTCCCAACTTGTAAAGGTGAAAAACACTGCATCTCACTAAGTGACATTGTTTATTGCGGTTTTACAACGGTTCATACCTTAACCTAACGTAACCTAACCTAACCTAACCACACCTAACCTAACATAACCTAACCTAACCTAACCTAACCAAACCTAACCTAACGTAACGTAACCTAACCTAACCTAACCTAACCTAACCTAACCTAACGACGTTTGCAAGCGCTTTCACATTAGATATCGCAGTTCCCGACTTGTAATGGTGAAAAACACTGAATCTCACTAAGTGACATTGTTTAATGCGGTTTTACGACGGTTCATATCTTAACCTAACCTAACATTCGTACTTGTATTGAAAAACGCTCTATTACACTGTTTCGTTCACAATTACGATATTTGCATAACCTCACAGTTTTTCACCAACTTATTGCAGTACAGAACGCTGTATCTCGCTAAATGACATTGTTCTTTAAGGTTTCACGATGCTTGCATGCGCTTTAACGAGAATATCACAATATAGCAGTTTCGCACTTGTAACGGTAGAACACGCAGTATTTGGCTTGTTCATGCCGTTTTGTGTGCTTTCACAACATCTCACCTATCGCAGTTTTATACTCGCAATAAAACAACACTATCTCTTTAGATGACGTCGTTTTTGGTAGTTTCACGACGCTACCTAGCCTAAACTAACCTAACCTAACCTAACCTTCGCACTTCTATCGTTAGAAAACGTTTTACTCGCAACTTTACAATGTTTTCTACAAGATTACGACGGTTTCATGCGCTTTCACATTAGATATCGTAGTTCCCGACTTGTAATGTTGAAAAACACTACATCTCACTAAGTGACATTGTTTAATGCGGTTTTACGACGGTTGATATGTCAACCTAACCTAACATTCGCACTTGTATCTAAAGACGCTCAATTACACTGTTTCGTTCACAATTACGATATTTGCTTGACCTCACAGTTTCTCACCAACTTATTACAGTACAGAACGCTGTATCTCGCTAAATGACATCGTTCTTTAAGGTTTCACGATACTTGCATGCGCTTTACCGAGAATGTCACAACATAGCAGTTTCGCACTTGTAACAGTACAACACGCAGTATTTGGCTTGTTCATGCCGTTTTGTGCGCTTTCACAACATTTCACCTATCGCAGTTTAATACTCGCTATAAAACAACACTATCTCGTTAGATGACGTCGTTTTTGGTAGTTTCACGACGCTACCTAGCCTAAACTAACCTAACCTAACCTAACCTTCGGACTTCTATCGTTAGAAAACGTTTTACTCACCACTTTACAATGTTTTCTACAAGATTACGACGGTTTCATGCGCTTTCACATTAGATATCGCAGTTCCCAACTTGTAAAGGTGAAAAACACTGCATCTCACTAAGTGACATTGTTTAATGTGGTTTTAGCGCGGTTCATATCTTAACCTAACCTAACCTAACCTAACCCAACCTAACCTAACATAACCTAACCTAACCTAACCAAACCTAACCTAACGTAACCTAACCTAACCTAACCTAACCTAACCTAACCTAACGACGTTTGCAAGCGCTTTCGCATTAGATATCGCAGTTCCCGACTTGTAATGGTGAAAAACACAGCATCTCACTAAGTGACATTGTTTAATGCGGTTTTAGCGCGGTTCATATCTTAACCTAACCTAACCTTACCTAACCCAACCTAACCTAACCTAACCTAACCAAACCTTACCTAACATCCCTAACCTAACCTAACCAAACCTAACCTAACCTAACCTAATGTAACCTAACCTAACCTAACCTAACCTAACCTAACGACGTTTGCAAGCGCTTTCACATTAGATATCGCAGTTCCCGACTTGTAATGGTGAAAAACACTGCATCTCACTAAGTGACATTGTTTAATGCGGTTTTACGACGGTTCATATCTTAACCTAACCTAACATTCGCACTTGTATTAAAAACGCTCTATTACACTGTTTCGTTCACAATTAGGATATTTGCATAACCTCACAGTTTTTCACCAACTTATTGCAGTACAGAACGCTGTATCTCGCTAAATGACATCGTTCTTTAAGGTTTCACGATGCTTGCATGCGCTTTAACGAGAATATCCCAACATAGCAGTTTCGCACTTGTAACGGTACAACACGCAGTATTTGGCTTGTTCATGCCGTTTTGTGTGCTTTCACAACATTTCACCTATCGCAGTTTCGTACTCGCAATAAAACAACACTATCTCGTTAGATGACGTTGTTTTTGGTAGTTTCACGACGCTACCTAGCTTAAACTAACATAACTCAACCTAACATAACCTTCGCACTTCTATCGTTAGAAAACGTTTTACTCGCTACTTTACATTGCTTTCTACAACAATACGACGGTTTCAAGCGCTTTCACATTAGATATCGCAGTTCCCAACTTGTAAAGGTGAAAAACACTGCATCTCACTAAGTGACATTGTTTAATGCGGTTTTAGCGCGGTTCATATCTTAACCTAACCTAACCTAACCTAACCTAACCCAACCTAACCTAACATAACCTAACCTAACCTAACCTAACCTAACCTAACCTAACCTAACGACGTTTGCAAGCTTTTTCACATTAGATATCGCAGTTCCCGACTTGTAATGGTGAAAAACACAGCATCTCACTAAGTGACATTGTTTAATGCGGTTTTAGCGCGGTTCATATCTTAACCTAACCTAACCTTACCTAACCCAACCTAACCTAACCTAACCTAACCAAACCTTACCTAACATCCCTAACCTAACCTAACCTAACCTAACCTAACCAAACCTAACCTAACCTAACCTAACGTAACCTAACCTAACCTAACCTAACCTAACCTAACGACGTTTGCAAGCGCTTTCACATTAGATATCGCAGTTCCCGACTTGTAATGGTGAAAAACACTGCATCTCATCAAGTGACATTGTTTAATGCGGTTTTACGACGGTTCATATCTTAACCTAACCTAACATTCGCACTTGTATTAAAAAACGCTCTATTACACTGTTTCGTTCACAATTACAATATTTGCTTGACCTCCCAGTTTCTCACCAACTTATTACAGTACAGAACGCTGTATCTCGCTAAATGACATCGTTCTTTAAGGTTTCACGATACTTGCATGCGCTTTACCGAGAATGTCAAAACATAGCAGTTTCGCACTTGTAACGGTACAACACGCAGTATTTGGATTGTTCATGCCGTTTTGTGTGCTTTCACAACATTTCACCTATCGCAGTTTAATACTCGCTATAAAACAACACTATCTCGTTAGATGACGTCGTTTTTGGTACTTTCACGACGCTACCTAGCTTAAACTAACCTAACCTAACCTTCGCACTTCTATCGTTAGAAAACGTTTTACTCACCACTTTACAATGTTTTCTACAAGATTACGACGGTTTCATGCGCTTTCACATTAGATATCGTAGTTCCCGACTTGTAATGTTGAAAAACACTACATCTCACTAAGTGACATTGTTTAATGCGGTTTTACGACGGTTCATATCTTAACCTAACCTAACATTCGCACTTGAATCGAAAAACGCTCTATTACACTGTTTTGTTCACAATTACCATATTTGCATAACCTCACAGTTTTTCACCAACTTATTGCAGTACAGAACGTTGTATCTCGCTAAATGACATTGTTCTTTAAGGTTTCACGATGCTTGCATGCGCTTTAACGAGAATATCACAATATAGCAGTTTCCCACTTGTAACGGTAGAACACGCAGTATTTGGCTTGTTCATGCCGTTTTGTGTGCTTTCACAACATTTCACCTATCGCAGTTTAATACTCGCTATAAAACAACACTATCTCGTTAGATGACGTCGTTTTGGTAGTTTCACGACGCTACTTAGCTTAAACTAACCTAACCTAACCTAACCTTCGCACTTCTATCGTTAGAAAACGTTTTACTCACCACTTTACAATGTTTTCTACAAGATTACGACGATTTCATGCGCTTTCACATTAGATATCGCAGTTCCCAACTTGTAAAGGTGAAAAACACTGCATCTCACTAAGTGACATTGTTTAATGCGGTTTTAGCGCGGTTCATATCTTAACCTAACCTAACCTAACCTAACCTAACCCAACCTAACCTAACATAACCTAACCTAACCTAACCTAACCAAACCTAACCTAACGTAACCTAACCTAACCTAACCTAACCTAACCTAACGACGTTTGCAAGCGCTTTCACATTAGATATCGCAGTTCCCGACTTGTAATGGTGAAAAACACAGCATCTCACTAAGTGACATTGTTTAATGC
The DNA here is from genome assembly GCF_043290135.1 of Rhipicephalus microplus. NCBI lineage: Eukaryota > Metazoa > Arthropoda > Arachnida > Ixodida > Ixodidae > Rhipicephalus > Rhipicephalus microplus. Next base: position 1,887,299 of record NW_027464633.1, read on the forward strand.
GGTTTTAGCGCGGTTCATATCTTAACCTAACCTAACCTTCCCTAACCCAACCTAACCTAACCTAACCTAACCAAACCTTACCTAACATCCCTAACCTAACCTAACCTAACCTAACCTAACGTAACCTAACCTAACCTAACCTAACCTAACGACGTTTGCAAGCGCTTTCACATTAGATATCGCAGTTCCCGACTTGTAATGGTGAAAAACACTGCATCTCATCAAGTGACATTGTTTAATGCGGTTTTACGACGGTTCATATCTTAACCTAACCTAACATTCGCACTTGTATTAAAAAACGCTCTATTACACTGTTTCGTTCACAATTAGGATATTTGCATAACCTCACAGTTTTTCACCAACTTATTGCAGTACAGAACGCTGTATCTCGCTAAATGACATCGTTCTTTAAGGTTTCACGATGCTTGCATGCGCTTTAACGAGAATATCACAACATAGCAGTTTCGCACTTGTAACGGTACAACACGCAGTATTTGGCTTGTTCATGCCGTTTTGTGTGCTTTCACAACATTTCACCTATCGCAGTTTCGTACTCGCAATAAAACAACACTATCTCGTTAAATGACGTTGTTTTTGGTAGTTTCACGACGCTACCTAGCTTAAACTAACATAACTCAACCTAACATAACCTTCGCACTTCTATCGTTAGAAAACGTTTTACTCACTACTTTACATTGCTTTCTACAACAATACGACGGTTTCAAGCGCTTTCACATTAGATATCACAGTTCCCAACTTGTAAAGGTGAAAAACACTGCATCTCACTAAGTGACATTGTTTAATACGAATTTACGATGGTTCATACCTTAACCTAACGTAACCTAACCTAACCTAACCTTACCTAACCTAACCTAACCTAACCTAACCCAACCCAACCCAACCTAACCTAACCTAACCTAAACTAACCTAACCCAACCTAACCTAACCTAACCTAACCTAACCCAACCCAACCCAACCTAACCTAACCTAAGCTAACCTAACCAAACCTAACCTAACTTAACCTAACCTAACGTAACCTAACCTAACCTAACCTATTCTAACGTAACCTAACCTTTCCTGACCTAACATAACCTAACGTAACCTAACCTAACCTAACCTAACATGACCTAACGTAACCTAACCTAACCTAACCTAGCCTAGCGTAACCTAACCTAACCTAACCCAACGTAACCCAACCCAACCCAACCCAAACCAACAACACCCAACCAAACCTAACCTAACCTAACCTAACCTTACCTAACCTAACCAAATTATCCTTACCTAACCTAACCTAACCTAACGTAACCTAACCTAACCTAACCTAACCTAACGTAACCTAACCTAACCTAACGTAACATAACCTAACCTAACCCAACCTAACCTAACCTAACCTAACCTAACCCAACTCAACCCAACCTAACCTAATCTAACCTAACCTAACCTAACCTAACCTAACAAAACCTAACCTAACCTAACCTAACCTAATCTAACGACGGTTGCAAGCGCTTTCACATTAGATATCGCAGTTCCCGACTTTTAATGCTGAAAAACACTGCATCTCACTAATTGACATTGTTTAATGCGGTTTTACGACGGTTCATATCTTAACCTAACCTAAAATTCGCACTTGTATCTAAAACCGCTCTATTACACTGTTTTGTTCACAATTACCATATTTGCATAACCTCACAGTTTTTCACCAACTTATTGCAGTACAGAACGTTGTATCTCGCTAAATGACATTGTTCTTTAAGGTTTCACGATGCTTGCATGCGCTTTAACGAGAATATCACAATATAGCAGTTTCGCACTTGTAACGGTAGAACACGCAGTATTTGGCTTGTTCATGCCGTTTTGTGTGCTTTCACAACATTTCACCTATCGCAGTTTAATACTCGCTATAAAACAACACTATCTCGTTAGATGACGTCGTTTTTGGTAGTTTCACGACGCTACCTAGCTTAAACTAACCTAACCTAACCTAACTTTCGCACTTCTATCGTTAGAAAACGTTTTACTCGCAACTTTACAATGTTTTCTACAAGATTACGACAGTTTCATGCGCTTTCACATTAGATATCGTAGTTGCCGACTTGTAATGTTGAAAAACACTACATCTCACTGACATTGTTTAATGCGGTTTTACGACGGTTGATATGTCAACCTAACCTAACATTCGCACTTGTATCTAAAGACGCTCAATTACACTGTTTCGTTCACAATTACGATATTTGCTTGACCTCACAGTTTCTCACCAACTTATTACAGTACAGAACGCTGTATCTCGCTAAATGACATCGTTCTTTAAGGTTTCACGATACTTGCATGCGCTTTACCGAGAATGTCAAAACATAGCAGTTTCGCACTTGTAACGGTACAACACGCAGTATTTGGCTTGTTCATGCCGTTTTGTGTGCTTTCACATTTTACCTATCGCAGTTTCGTACTCGCAATAAAACAACACTATCTCGTTAGATGACGTCGTTTTTGGTGGTTTCACGATGCTACCTAGCTTAAACTAACATAACTCAACCTAATATAACCTTCGCACTTCTATTGTTAGAAAACGTTTTACTCGCTACTTTACATTGCTTTCTACAACATTACGACGGTTTCAAGCGCTTTCACATTAGATATCGCAGTTCCCAACTTGTAAAGGTGAAAAACACTGCATCTCACTAAGTGACATTGTTTATTGCGGTTTTACAACGGTTCATACCTTAACCTAACGTAACCTAACCTAACCTAACCCAACCTAACCTTACATAACCTAACCTAACATAACCTAACCTAACCTAACCTAACCAAACCTAACCTAACGACGTTTGCAAGCGCTTTCACATTAGATATCGCAGTTCCCAACTTGTAAAGGTGAAAAACACTGCATCTCACTAAGTGACATTGTTTAATGCGGTTTTAGCGCGGTTCGTATCTTAACCTAACCTAACCTAACCTAACCTAACCTAACCCAACCAAACCTAACATAACCTAACCTAACCTAACCTAACCTAACCAAACCTAACCTAACGTAACCTAACCTAACCTAACCTAACCTAACGACGTTTGCAAGCGCTTTCACATCAGATATCGCAGTTCCCGACTTGTAATGGTGAAAAACACTGCATCTCACTAAGTGACATTGTTTAATGCGGTTTTACGACGGTTCATATCTTAACCTAACCTAACATTCGTACTTGTATGGAAAAACGCTCTATTACACTGTTTCGTTCACAATTACGATATTCGCATAACCTCACAGTTTTTCACCAACTTATTGCAGTACAGAACGCTGTATCTCGCTAAATGACATCGTTCTTTAAGGTTTCACGATGCTTGCATGCGCTTTAACAAGAATATCACATTATAGCAGTTTCGCACTTGTAACGGTACAACACGCAGTATCTGGCTTGTTCAAGCCGTTTTGTGTACTTTCACAACATTTCACCTATTGCAGTTACGTACATGCAATAAAACAACGCTATCTCGTTAGTTGACGTCCTTTTTGGTGGTCTCACGACGCTACATAGCTTAAACTAACATAACTCAAGCTAACCTTCGCACTTCTATCGTTAGAAAACGTTTTACTCGCAACTTTACAATGTTTTCTACAAGATTACGACGGTTTCATGCGCTTTCACATTAGATATTGTAGTTCCCGACTTGTAATGTTGAAAAACACTACATCTCACTAAGTGACATTGTTTAATGCGGTTTTACGACGGTTGATATCTCAACCTAACCTAACATTCGCACTTGTATCTAAATACGCTCAATTACACTGTTTCGTTCACAATTACGATATTTGCTTGACCTCACAGTTTCTCACCAACTTATTACAGTTCAGAACGCTGTATCTCGCTAAATGACATCGTTCTTTAAGGTTTCACGATACTTGCATGCGCTTTAACGAGAATATCACAATAAAGCAGTTTCGCACTTGTAACGGCTCAAGACGCAGTATCTGGCTAGTTCATGCCATTTTGTGTGCTTTCACAACATTTCACCTATCGCAGTTTAATACTCGCTATAAAACAACACTATCTCGTTAGATGACGTCGTTTTTGGTAGTTTCACGACGCTACCTAGCTTAAACTAACCTAACCTAACCTTCGCACTTCTATCGTTAGAAAACGTTTTACTCACCACTTTACAATGTTTTCTACAAGATTACGACGGTTTCATGCGCTTTCACATTAGATATTGTAGTTCCCGACTTGTAATGTTGAAAAACACTACATCTCACTAAGTGACATTGTTTAATGCGGTTTTACGACGGTTGATATCTCAACCTAACCTAACATTCGCACTTGTATCTAAATACGCTCAATTACACTGTTTCGTTCACAATTACGATATTTGCTTGACCTCACAGTTTCTCACCAACTTATTACAGTTCAGAACGCTGTATCTCGCTAAATGACATCGTTCTTTAAGGTTTCACGATACTTGCATGCGCTTTAACGAGAATATCACAATAAAGCAGTTTCGCACTTGTAACGGCACAAGACGCAGTATCTGGCTAGTTCATACCATTTTGTGTGCTTTCACAACATTTCACCTATCGCAGTTTAATACTCGCTATAAAACAACACTATCTCGTTAGATGACGTCGTTTTTGGTAGTTTCACGACGCTACCTAGCTTAAACTAACCTAACCTAACCTTCGCACTTCTATCGTTAGAAAACGTTTTACTCACCACTTTACAATGTTTTCTACAAGATTACGACGGTTTCATGCGCTTTCACATTAGATATCGTAGTTCCCGACTTGTAATGTTGAAAAACACTACATCTCACTAAGTGACATTGTTTAATGCGGTTTTACGACGGTTCATATCTTAACCTAACCTAACATTCGCACTTGTATCTAAAAACGCTCTATTACACTGTTTTGTTCACAATTACAATATTTGCATAACCTCACAGTTTTTCACCAACTCATTGCAGTACAGAACGTTGTATCTCGCTAAATGACATTGTTCTTTAAGGTTTCACGATGCTTGCATGCGCTCTAACGAGAATATCACAATATAGCAATTTCGCACTTGTAACGGTAGAACACGCAGTATTTGGCTTGTTCATGCCGTTTTGTGTGCTTTCACAACATTTCACCTATCGCAGTTTAATACTCGCTATAAAACAACACTATCTCGTTAGATGACGTCGTTTTTGGTAGTTTCACGACGCTACCTAGCTTAAACTAACCTAACCTAACCTAACCTTCACACTTCTATCGTTAGAAAACGTTTTACTCACCACTTTACAATGTTTTCTACAAGATTACGACGGTTTCATGCGCTTTCACATTAGATATCGCAGTTCCCAACTTGTAAAGGTGAAAAACACTGCATCTCACTAAGTGACATTGTTTATTGCGGTTCATATCTTAACCTAACCTAACCTAACCTAACCTAACCCAGCCTAACCTAACATAACCTAACCTAACCTAACCTAACCAAACCCAACCTAACGTAACCTAACCTAACCTAACCTAACCTAACCTAACCTAACCAAACCTAACCTAACCTAACCTAACGATACCTAACCTAACCTAACCTAACGACGTTTGCAAGCGCTTTCACATTAGATATCGCAGTTCCCGACTTGTAATGGTGAAAAACACTGCATCTCATCAAGTGACATTGTTTAATGCGGTTTTACGACGGTTCATATCTTAACCTAACCTAACATTCGCACTTGTATTAAAAAACGCTCTATTACACTGTTTCGTTCACAATTAGGATATTTGCATAACCTCACAGTTTTTCACCAACTTATTGCAGTACAGAACGCTGTATCTCGCTAAATGACATCGTTCTTTAAGGTTTCACGATGCTTGCATGCGCTTTAACGAGAATATCACAACATAGCAGTTTCGCACTTGTAACGGTACAACACGCAGTATTTGGCTTGTTCATGCCGTTTTGTGTGCTTTCACAACATTTCACCTATCGCAGTTTCGTACTCGCAATAAAACAACACTATCTCGTTAGATGACGTTGTTTTTGGTAGTTTCACGACGCTACCTAGCTTAAACTAACATAACTCAACCTAACATAACCTTCGCACTTCTATCGTTAGAAAACGTTTTACTCGCTACTTTACATTGCTTTCTACAACAATACGACGGTTTCAAGCGCTTTCACATTAGATATCGCAGTTCCCAACTTGTAAAGGTGAAAAACACTGCATCTCACTAAGTGACATTGTGTAATGCGGTTTTAGCGCGGTTCATATCTTAACCTAACCTAACCTAACCCAACCTAACCTAACATAACCTAACCTAACCTAACCTAACCTAACCAAACCTAACCTAACGTAACCTAACCTAACCTAACCTAACCTAACCTAACCTAACCTAACGACGTTTGCAAGCGCTTTCACATTAGATATCGCAGTTCCCGACTTGTAATGGTGAAAAACACAGCATCTCACTAAGTGACATTGTTTATTGCGGTTTTAGCGCGGTTCATATCTTAACCTAACCTAACCTTACCTAACCCAACCTAACCTAACCTAACCTAACCAAACCTTACCTAACATCCCTAACCTAACCTAACCTAACCTAACCTAACCAAACCTAACCTAACCTAACCTAACGTAACCTAACCTAACCTAACCTAACCTAACGACGTTTGCAAGCGCTTTCACATTAGATATCGCAGTTCCCGACTTGTAATGGTGAAAAACACTGCATCTCATCAAGTGACATTGTTTAATGCGGTTTTACGACGGTTCATATCTTAACCTAACCTAACATTCGCACTTGTATTAAAAAACGCTCTATTACACTGTATCGTTCACAATTACGATATTTGCTTGACCTCACAGTTTCTCACCAACTTATTACAGTACAGAACGCTGTATCTCGCTAAATGACATCGTTCTTTAAGGTTTCACGATACTTGCATGCGCTTTACCGAGAATGTCAAAACATAGCAGTTTCGCACTTGTAACGGTACAACACGCAGTATTTGGCTTGTTCATGCCGTTTTGTGTGCTTTCACAACATTTCACCTATCGCAGTTTAATACTCGCTATAAAACAACACTATCTCGTTAGATGACGTCGTTTTTGGTACTTTCACGACGCTACCTAGCTTAAACTAACCTAACCTAACCTTCGCACTTCTATCGTTAGAAAACGTTTTACTCACCACTTTACAATGTTTTCTACAAGATTACAACGGTTTCATGCGCTTTCACATTAGATATCGTAGTTCCCGACTTGTAATGTTGAAAAACACTACATCTCACTAAGTGACATTGTTTAATGCGGTTTTACGACGGTTCATATCTTAACCTAACCTAACATTCGCACTTGTATCTAAAAACGCTCTATTACACTGTTTTGTTCACAATTACAATATTTGCATAACCTCACAGTTTTTCACCAACTCATTGCAGTACAGAACGTTGTATCTCGCTAAATGACATTGTTCTTTAAGGTTTCACGATGCTTGCATGCGCTCTAACGAGAATATCATAATATAGCAGTTTCGCACGTGTAACGGTAGAACACGCAGTATTTGGCTTGTTCATGCCGTTTTGTGTGCTTTCACAACATTTCACCTATCGCAGTTTAATACTCGCTATAAAACAACACTATCTCGTTAGATGACGTCGTTTTTGGTAGTTTCACGACGCTACCTAGCTTAAACTAACCTAACCTAACCTTCGCACTTCTATCGTTAGAAAACGTTTTACTCACCACTTTACAATGTTTTCTACAAGATTACGACGGTTTCATGCGCTTTCACATTAGATATCGCAGTTCCCAACTTGTAAAGTGAAAAACACTGCATCTCACTAAGTGACATTGTTTATTGCGGTTTTAGCGCGGTTCATATCTTAACCTAACCTAACCTAACCTAACCTAACCTAACCCAACCTAACCTAACATAACCTAACCTAACCTAACCTAACCAAACCTAACCTAACGTAACGTAACCTAACCTAACCTAACCTAACCTAACCAAACCTAACCTAACCTAACCTAACGTAACCTAACCTAACCTAACCTAACGACGTTTGCAAGCGCTTTCACATTAGATATCGCAGTTCCCGACTTGTAATGGTGAAAAACACGGCATCTCATCAAGTGACATTGTTTAATGCGGTTTTACGACGGTTCATATCTTAACCTAACCTAACATTCGCACTTGTATTAAAAAACGCTCTATTACACTGTTTCGTTCACAATTAGGATATTTGCATAACCTCACAGTTTTTCACCAACTTATTGCAGTACAGAACGCTGTATCTCGCTAAATGACATCGTTCTTTAAGGTTTCACGATGCTTGCATGCGCTTTAACGAGAATATCACAACATAGCAGTTTCGCACTTGTAACGGTACAACACGCAGTATTTGGCTTGTTCATGCCGTTTTGTGTGCTTTCACAACATTTCACCTATTGCAGTTACGTACATGCAATAAAACAACGCTATCTCGTTAGTTGACGTCCTTTTTGGTGGTCTCACGACGCTACATAGCTTAAACTAACATAACTCAAGCTAACCTTCGCACTTCTATCGTTAGAAAACGTTTTACTCGCAACTTTACAATGTTTTCTACAAGATTACGACTTTTTCATGCGCTTTCACATTAGATATCGTAGTTCCCGACTTGTAATGTTGAAAAACACTACATCTCACTAAGTGACATTGTTTAATGCGGTTTTACGACGGTTGATATCTCAACCTAACCTAACATTCGCACTTGTATCTAAATACGCTCAATTACACTGTTTCGTTCACAATTACAATATTTGATTGACCTCACAGTTTCTCACCAACTTATTACAGTACAGAACGCTGTATCTCGCTAAATGACATCGTTCTTTAAGGTTTCACGATGCTTGCATGCGCTTTAACGAGAATATCAAAACATAGCAGTTTCGCACTTGTAACGGTACAACACGCAGTATTTGGCTTGTTCATGCCGTTTTGTGTGCTTTCACAACATTTCACCTATTGCAGTTACGTACATGCAATAAAACAACGCTATCTCGTTAGTTGACGTCCTTTTTGGTGGTCTCACGACGCTACATAGCTTAAACTAACATAACTAGAGCTAACCTTCGCACTTCTATCGTTAGAAAACGTTTTACTCACCACTTTACAATGTTTTCTACAAGATTACGACGGTTTCATGCGCTTTCACATTAGATATCGTAGTTCCCGACTTGTAATGTTGAAAAACACTACATCTCACTAAGTGACATTGTTTAATGCGGTTTTACGACGGTTCATATCTTAACCTAACCTAACATTCGCACTTGTATCTAAAAACGCTCTATTACACTGTTTTGTTCACAATTACAATATTTGCATAACCTCACAGTTTTTCACCAACTTATTGCAGTACAGAACGTTGTATCTCGCTAAATGACATTGTTCTTTAAGGTTTCACGATGCTCTCATGCGCTTTAACGAGAATATCACAATATAGCAGTTTCACACTTGTAACGGTACAACACGCAGTATTTGGCTTGTTCATGCCGTTTTGTGTGCTTTCACAACATTTCACCTATCGCAGTTTATTACTCGCTATAAAATAACACTATCTCGTTAGATGACGTCGTTTTTGGTAGTTTCACGACGCTACCTAGCTTAAACTAACCTAACCTAACCTAACCTTCGCACTTCTATCGTTAGAAAACGTTTTACTCACCACTTTACAATGTTTTCTACAAGATTACGACGGTTTCATGCGCTTTCACATTAGATATCGCAGTTCCCAACTTGTAAAGGTGAAAAGCACTGCATCTCACTAAGTGACATTGTTTAATGTGGTTTTAGCGCGGTTCATATCTTAACCTAACCTAACCTAACCTAACCCAACCTAACCTAACATAACCTAACCTAACCTAACCTTACCAAACCTAACCTAACGTAACCTAACCTAACCTAACCTAACCTAACGACGTTTGCAAGCGCTTTCGCATTAGATATCGCAGTTCCCGACTTGTAATGGTGAAAAACACAGCATCTCACTAAGTGACATTGTTTAATGCGGTTTTAGCGCGGTTCATATCTTAACCTAACCTAACCTTACCTAACCCAACCTAACCTAAACTAACCTAACCAAACCTTACCTAACATCCCTAACCTAACCTAACCTAACCTAACCTAACCAAACCTAACCTAACCTAACCTAACGTAACCTAACCTAACCTAACCTAACCTAACCTAACCTAACCTAACCTAACGACGTTTGCAAGCGCTTTCACATTAGATATCGCAGTTCCCGACTTGTAATGGTGAAAAACACTGCATCTCACTAAGTGACATTGTTTAATGCGGTTTTACGACGGTTCATATCTTAACCTAACCTAACATTCGCACTTGTATTAAAAAACGCTCTATTACACTGTTTCGTTCACAATTAGGATATTTGCATAACCTCGCAGTTTTTCACCAACTTATTGCAGTACAGAACGCTGTATCTCGCTAAATGACATCGTTCTTTAAGGTTTCACGATGCTTGCATGCGCTTTAACGAGAATATCACAACATAGCAGTTTCGCACTTGTAACGGTACAACACGCAGTATTTGGCTTGTTCATGCCGTTTTGTGTGCTTTCACAACATTTCACCTATCGCAGTTTCGTACTCGCAATAAAACAACACTATCTCGTTAGATGACGTTGTTTTTGGTAGTTTCACGACGCTACCTAGCTTAAACTAACATAACTCAACCTAACATAACCTTCGCACTTCTATCGTTAGAAAACGTTTTACTCGCTACTTTACATTGCTTTCTACAACAATACGACGGTTTCAAGCGCTTTCACATTAGATATCGCAGTTCCCAACTTGTAAAGGTGGAAAACACTGCATCTCACTAAGTGACATTGTGTAATGCGGTTTTAGCGCGGTTCATATCTTAACCTAACCTAACCTAACCTAACCTAACCCAACCTAACCTAACATAACCTAACCTAACCTAACCTAACCAAACCTAACCTAACGTAACCTAACCTAACCTAACCTAACCTAACCTAACCTAACGACGTTTGCAAGCGCTTTCACATTAGATATCGCAGTTCCCGACTTGTAATGGTGAAAAACACAGCATCTCACTAAGTGACATTGTTTAATGCGGTTTTAGCGCGGTTCATATCTTAACCTAACCTAACCTTACCTAACCCAACCTAACCTAACCTAACCTAACCAAACCTTACCTAACATCCCTAACCTAACCTAACCTAACCAAACCTAACCTAACCTAACCTAACGTAACCTAACCTAACCTAACCTAACCTAACGACGTTTGCAAGCGCTTTCACATTAGATATCGCAGTTCGCGACTTGTAATGGTGAAAAACACTGCATCTCATCAAGTGACATTGTTTAATGCGGTTTTACGACGGTTCATATCTTAACCTAACCTAACATTCGCACTTGTATTAAAAAACGCTCTATTACACTGTTTCGTTCACAATTACGATATTTGCTTGCCCTCACAGTTTCTCACCAACTTATTACAGTACAGAACGCTGTATCTCGCTAAATGACATCGTTCTTTAAGGTTTCACGATACTTGCATGCGCTTTACCGAGAATGTCAAAACATAGCAGTTTCGCACTTGTAACGGTACAACACGCAGTATTTGGCTTGTTCATGCCGTTTTGTGTGCTTTCACAACATTTCACCTATCGCAGTTTAATACTCGCTATAAAACAACACTATCTCGTTAGATGACGTCGTTTTTGGAACTTTCACGACGCTACCTAGCTTAAACTAACCTAACCTAACCTTCGCACTTCTATCGTTAGAAAACGTTTTACTCACCACTTTACAATGTTTTCTACAAGATTACGACGGTTTCATGCGCTTTCACATTAGATATCGTAGTTCCCGACTTGTAATGTTGAAAAACACTACATCTCACTAAGTGACATTGTTTAATGCGGTTTTACGACGGTTCATATCTTAACGTAACCTAACATTCGCACTTGTACCTAAAAACGCTCTATTACACTGTTTTGTTCACAATTACAATATTTGCATAACCTCACAGTTTTTCACCAACTCATTGCAGTACAGAACGTTGTATCTCGCTAAATGACATTGTTCTTTAAGGTTTCACGATGCTTGCATGCGCTCTAACGAGAATATCACAATATAGCAGTTTTGCACTTGTAACGGTAGAACACGCAGTATTTGGCTTGTTCATGCCGTTTTGTGTGCTTTCACAACATTTCACCTATCGCAGTTTAATACTCGCTATAAAACAACACTATCTCGTTAGATGACGTCGTTTTTGGTAGTTTCACGACGCTACCTAGCTTAAACTAACCTAACCTAACCTAACCTTCGCACTTCTATCGTTAGAAAACGTTTTACTCACCACTTTACAATGTTTTCTACAAGATTACGACGGTTTCATGCGCTTTCACATTAGATATCGCAGTTCCCAACTTGTAAAGGTGAAAAACACTGCATCTCACTAAGTGACATTGTTTAATGCGGTTTTACGACGGTTCATATCTTAACCTAACCTAACATTCGCACTTGTAGCTAAAAACGCTCTATTACACTGTTTTGTTCACAATTACAATATTTGCATAACCTCACAGTTTTTCACCAACTTATTGCAGTACAGAACGTTGTATCTCGCTAAATGGCATTGTTCTTTAAGGTTTCACGATGCTTGCATGCGCTTTAACGAGAATATCACAATATAGCAGTTTCACACGTGTAACGGTAGAACACGCAGTATTTGGCTTGTTCATGCCGTTTTGTGTACTTTCACAACATTTCACCTATTGCAGTTACGTACATGCAATAAAACAACGCTATCTCGTTAGTTGACGTCCTTTTTGGTGGTCTCACGACGCTACATAGCTTAAACTAACATAACTCAAGCTAACCTTCGCACTTCTATTGTTAGAAAACGTTTTACTCGCAACTTTACAATGTTTTCTACAAGATTACGACGGTTTCATGCGCTTTCACATTAGATATCGTAGTTCCCGACTTGTAATGTTGAAAAACACTACATCTCACTAAGTGACATTGTTTAATGCGGTTTTACGACGGTTGATATCTCAACCTAACCTAACATTCGCACTTGTATCTAAATACGCTCAATTACACTGTTTCGTTCACAATTACGATATTTGCTTGACCTCACAGTTTCTCACCAACTTATTACAGTTCAGAACGCTGTATCTCGCTAAATGACATCGTTCTTTAAGGTTTCACGATACTTGCATGCGCTTTAACGAGAATATCACAATAAAGCAGTTTCGCACTTGTAACGGCACAAGACGCAGTAGCTGGCTAGTTCATGCCATTTTGTGTGCTTTCACAACATTTCACCTATCGCAGTTTAATACTCGCTATAAAACAACACTATCTCGTTAGATGACGTCGTTTTTGGTAGTTTCACGACGCTACCTAGCCTAAACTAACCTAACCTAACCTAACCTTCGCACTTCTATCGTTAGAAAACGTTTTACTCACCACTTTACAATGTTTTCTACAAGATTACGACGGTTTCATGCGCTTTCACATTAGATATCGTAGTTCCCGACTTGTAATGTTGAAAAACACTACATCTCACTAAGTGACATTGTTTAATGCGGTTTTACGACGGTTCATATCTTAACCTAACCTAACATTCGCACTTGTAGCTAAAAACGCTCTATTACACTGTTTTGTTCACAATTACAATATTTGCATAACCTCACAGTTTTTCACCAACTTATTGCAGTACAGAACGTTGTATCTCGCTAAATGGCATTGTTCTTGAAGGTTTCACGATGCTTGCATGCGCTTTAACGAGAATATCACAATATAGCAGTTTCACACGTGTAACGGTAGAACACGCAGTATTTGGCTTGTTCATGCCGTTTTGTGTGCTTTCACAACAATTCACCTGTCGCAGTTTATTACTCGCTATAAAACAACACTATCTCGTTAGATGACGTCGTTTTTGGTAGTTTCACGACGCTACCTAGCTTAAACTAACCTAACCTAACCTAACCTTCGCACTTCTATCGTTAGAAAACGTTTTACTCACCACTTTACAATGTTTTCTACAAGATTACGACCGTTTCATGCGCTTTCACATTAGATATCGCAGTTCCCAACTTGTAAAGGTGAAAAACACTGCATCTCACTAAGTGACATTGTTTAATGTGGTTTTAGCGCGGTTCATATCTTAACCTAACCTAACCTAACCTAACCCAACCTAACCTAACATAACCTAACCTAACCTAACCTAACCAAACCTAACCTAACGTAACCTAACCTAACCTAACCTAACCTAACCTAACCTAACGACGTTTGCAAGCGCTTTCGCATTAGATATCGCAGTTCCCGACTTGTAATGGTGAAAAACACAGCATCTCACTAAGTGACATTGTTTAATGCGGTTTTTGCGCGGTTCATATCTTAACCTAACCTAACCTTACCTAACCCAACCTAACCTAACCTAACCTAACCAAACCTTACCTAACATCCCTAACCTAACCTAACCTAACCTAACCAAACCTAACCTAACCTAACCTAACGTAACCTAACCTAACCTAACCTAACCTAACGACGTTTGCAAGCGCTTTCACATTAGATATCGCAGTTCCTGACTTGTAATGGTGAAAAACACTGCATCTCACTAAGTGACATTGTTTAATGCGGTTTTACGACGGTTCATATCTTAACCTAACCTAACATTCGCACTTGTATTAAAAAACGCTCTATTACACTGTTTCGTTCACAATTAGGATATTTGCATAACCTCACAGTTTTTCACCAACTTATTGCAGTACAGAACGCTGTATCTCGCTAAATGACATCGTTCTTTAAGGTTTCACGATGCTTGCATGCGCTTTAACGAGAATATCACAACATAGCAGTTTCGCACTTGTAACGGTACAACACGCAGTATTTGGCTTGTTCATGCCGTTTTGTGTGCTTTCACAACATTTCACCTATCGCAGTTTCGTACTCGCAATAAAACAACACTATCTCGTTAGATGACGTTGTCTTTGGTAGTTTCACGACGCTACCTAGCTTAAACTAACATAACTCAACCTAACATAACCTTCGCACTTCTATCGTTAGAAAACGTTTTACTCGCTACTTTACATTGCTTTCTACAACAATACGACGGTTTCAAGCGCTTTCACATTAGATATCGCAGTTCCCAACTTGTAAAGGTGAAAAACACTGCATCTCACTAAGTGACGTTGTGTATTGCGGTTTTAGCGCGGTTCATATCTTAACCTAACCTAACCTAACCCAACCTAACCTAACATAACCTAACCTAACCTAACCTAACCAAACCTAACCTAACGTAACCTAACATAACCTAACCTAACCTAACCTAACGACGTTTGCAAGCGCTTTCACATTAGATATCGCAGTTCCCGACTTGTAATGGTGAAAAACACAGCATCTCACTAAGTGACATTGTTTAATGCGGTTTTAGCGCGGTTCATATCTTAACCTAACCTAACCTTACCTAACCCAACCTAACCTAACCTAACCTAACCAAACCTTACCTAACATCCCTAACCTAACCTAACCTAACCTAACCTAACCAAACCTAACCTAACCTAACCTAACGTAACCTAACCTAACCTAACCTAACCTAACGACGTTTGCAAGCGCTTTCACATTAGATATCGCAGTTCCCGACTTGTAATGGTGAAAACACTGCATCTCATCAAGTGACATTGTTTATTGCGGTTTTACGACGGTTCATATCTTAACCTACCCTAACATTCGCACTTGTATTAAAAAACGCTCTATTACACTGTTTCGTTCACAATTACGATATTTGCTTGACCTCACAGTTTCTCACCAACTTATTACAGTACAGAACGCTGTATCTCGCTAAATGACATCGTTCTTTAAGGTTTCACGATACTTGCATGCGCTTTACCGAGAATGTCAAAACATAGCAGTTTCGCACTTGTAACGGTACAACACGCAGTATTTGGCTTGTTCATGCCGTTTTGTGTGCTTTCACAACATTTCACCTATCGCAGTTTAATACTCGCTATAAAACAACACTATCTCGTTAGATGACGTCGTTTTTGGTACTTTCACGACGCTACCTAGCTTAAACTAACCTAACCTAACCTTCGCACTTCTATCGTTAGAAAACGTTTTACTCACCACTTTACAATGTTTTCTACAAGATTACGACGGTTTCATGCGCTTTCACATTAGATATCGTAGTTCCCGACTTGTAATGTTGAAAAACACTACATCTCACTAAGTGACATTGTTTAATGCGGTTTTACGACGGTTCATATCTTAACCTAACCTAACATTCGCACTTGTATCTAAAAACGCTCTATTACACTGTTTTGTTCACAATTACAATATTTGCATAACCTCACAGTTTTTCACCAACTCATTGCAGTACAGAACGTTGTATCTCGCTAAATGACATTGTTCTTTAAGGTTTCACGATGCTTGCATGCGCTCTAACGAGAATATCACAATATAGCAGTTTCGCACTTGTAACGGTAGAACACGCAGTATTTGGCTTGTTCATGCCGTTTTGTGTGCTTTCACAACATTTCACCTATCGCAGTTTAATACTCGCTATAAAACAACACTATCTCGTTAGATGACGTCGTTTTTGGTAGTTTCACGACGCTACCTAGCTTAAACTAACCTAACCTAACCTAACCTTCGCACTTCTATCGTTAGAAAACGTTTTACTCACCACTTTACAATGTTTTCTACAAGATTACGACGGTTTCATGCGCTTTCAGATTAGATATCGCAGTTCCCAACTTGTAAAGGTGAAAAACACTGCATCTCACTAAGTGACATTGTTTATTGCGGTTTTAGCGCGGTTCATATCTTAACCTAACCTAACCTAACCTAACCTAACCCAACCTAACCTAACATAACCTAACCTAACCTAACCTAACCAAACCTAACCTAACGTAACCTAACCTAACCTAACCTAACCTAACCTAACCAAACCTAACCTAACCTAACCTAACGTAACCTAACCTAACCTAACCTAACCTAACGACGTTTGCAAGCGCTTTCACATTAGATATCGCAGTTCCCGACTTGTAATGGTGAAAAACACTGCATCTCATCAAGTGACATTGTTTAATGCGGTTTTACGACGGTTCATATCTTAACCTAACCTAACCTTTCCTAACCCAACCTAACCTAACCTAACCTAACCAAACCTTACCTAACATCCCTAACCTAACCTAACCAAACCTAACCTAACCAAACCTAACCTAACCTAACCTAACGTAACCTAACCTAACCTAACCTAACCTAACGACGTTTGCAAGCGCTTTCACATTAGATATCGCAGTTCCCGACTTGTAATGGTGAAAAACACTGCATCTCATCAAGTGACATTGTTTAATGCGGTTTTACGACGGTTCATATCTTAACCTAACCTAACATTCGCACTTGTATCTAAAAACGCTATATTACACTGTTTCGTTCACAATTAGGATATTTTCATAACCTCACAGTTTTTCACCAACTTATTGCAGTACAGAACGCTGTATCTCGCTAAATGACATCGTTCTTTAAGGTTTCACGATGCTTGCATGCGCTTTAACGAGAATATCACAACATAGCAGTTTCGCACTTGTAACGGTACAACACGCAGTATTTGGCTTGTTCATGCCGTTTTGTGTGCTTTCACAACATTTCACCTATCGCAGTTTCGTACTCGCAATAAAACAACACTATCTCGTTAGATGACGTTGTTTTTGGTAGTTTCATGACGCTACCTAGCTTAAACTAACATAACTCAACCTAACATAACCTTCGCACTTCTATCGTTAGAAAACGTTTTACTCGCTACTTTACATTGCTTTCTACAACAATACGACGGTTTCAAGCGCTTTCACATTAGATAACACAGTTCCCAACTTGTGAAGGTGAAAAACACTGCATCTCACTAAGTGACATTGTTTAATGCGGTTTTACGACGGTTCATACCTTAACCTAACGTAACCTAACCTAACCTTACCTAACCCAACCTAAGCTAACCTAACCTAACCAAACCTTACCTAACATCCCTAACCTAACCTAACCTAACCTAACCTAACCAAACCTAACCTAACCTAACCTAACGTAACCTAACCTAACCTAACCTAACCTAACCTAACCTAACGACGTTTGCAAGCGCTTTCACATTAGATATCGCAGTTCCCGACTTGTAATGGTGAAAAACACTGCATCTCACTAAGTGACATTGTTTAATGCGGTTTTACGACGGTTCATATCTTAACCTAACCTAACATTCGCACTTGTAATAAAAAACGCTCTATTACACTGTTTCGTTCACAATTAGGATATTTGCATAACCTCACAGTTTTTCACCAACTTATTGCAGTACAGAACGCTGTATCTCGCTAAATGACATCGTTCTTTAAGGTTTCACGATGCTTGCATGCGCTTTAACGAGAATATCACAACATAGCAGTTTCGCACTTGTAACGGTACAACACGCAGTATTTGGCTTGTTCATGCCGTTTTGTGTGCTTTCACAACATTTCACCTATCGCAGTTTCGTACTCGCAATAAAACAACACTATCTCGTTAGATGACGTTGTTTTTGGTAGTTTCACGACGCTACCTAGCTTAAACTAACATAACTCAACCTAACATAACCTTCGCACTTCTATCGTTAGAAAACGTTTTACTCGCTACTTTACATTGCTTTCTACAACAATACGACGGTTTCAAGCGCTTTCACATTAGATATCGCAGTTCCCAACTTGTAAAGGTGAAAAACACTGCATCTCACTAAGTGACATTGTGTAATGCGGTTTTCGCGCGGTTCATATCTTAACCTAACCTAACCTAACCTAACCCAACCTAACCTAACATAACCTAACCTAACCTAACCTAACCAAACCTAACCTAACGTAACCTAACCTAACCTAACCTAACCTAACCTAACGACGTTTGCAAGCGCTTTCACATTAGGTATCGCAGTTCCCGACTTGTAATGGTGAAAAACACAGCATCTCACTAAGTGACATTGTTTAATGCGGTTTTAGCGCGGTTCATATCTTAACCTAACCTAACCTTACCTAACCCAACCTAACCTAACCTAACCTAACCAAACCTTACCTAACATCCCTAACCTGACCTAACCAAACCTAACCTAACCTAACCTAACGTAACCTAACCTAACCTAACCTAACCTAACGACGTTTGCAAGCGCTTTCACATTAGATATCGCAGTTCGCGACTTGTAATGGTGAAAAACACTGCATCTCATCAAGTGACATTGTTTAATGCGGTTTTACGACGGTTCATATCTTAACCTAACCTAACATTCGCACTTGTAATTAAAAACGCTCTATTACACTGTTTCCTTCACAATTACGATATTTGCTTGCCCTCACAGTTTGTCACCAACTTATTACAGTACAGAACGCTGTATCTCGCTAAATGACATCGTTCTTTAAGGTTTCACGATACTTGCATGCGCTTTACCGAGAATGTCAAAACATAGCAGTTTCGCACTTGTAACGGTACAACACGCAGTATTTGGCTTGTTCATGCCGTTTTGTGTGCTTTCACGACATTTCACCTATCGCAGTTTAATACTCGCTATAAAACAACACTATCTCGTTAGATGACGTCGTTTTTGGTACTTTCACGACGCTACCTAGCTTAAACTAACCTAACCTAACCTTCGCACTTCTATCGTTAGAAAACGTTTTACTCACCACTTTACAATGTTTTCTACAAGATTACGACGGTTTCATGCGCTTTCACATTAGATATCGTAGTTCCCGACTTGTAATGTTGAAAAACACTACATCTCACTAAGTGACATTGTTTAATGCGGTTTTACGACGGTTCATATCTTAACCTAACCTAACATTCGCACTTGTATCTAAAAACGCTCTATTACACTGTTTTGTTCACAATTACAATATTTGCATAACCTCACAGTTTTTCACCAACTCATTGCAGTACAGAACGTTGTATCTCGCTAAATGACATTGTTCTTTAAGGTTTCACGATGCTTGCGTGCGCTCTAACGAGAATATCACAATATAGCAGTTTCGCACTTGTAACGGTAGAACACGCAGTCTTTGGCTTGTTCATGCCGTTTTGTGTGCTTTCACAACATTTCACCTATCGCAGTTTAATACTCGCTATAAAACAACACTATCTCGTTAGATGACGTCGTTTTTGGTAGTTTCACGACGCTAACTAGCTTAAACTAACCTAACCTAACCTAACCTTCGCACTTCTATCGTTAGAAAACGTTTTACTCACCACTTTACAATGTTTTCTACAAGATTACGACGGTTTCATGCGCTTTCACATTAGATATCGCAGTTCCCAACTTGTAAAGGTGAAAAACACTGCATCTCATTAAGTGACATTGTTTATTGCGGTTTTAGCGCGGTTCATATCTTAACCTAACCTAACCTAACCTAACCTAACCCAACCTAACCTAACATAACCTAACCTAACCTAACCTAACCAAACCCAACCTAACGTAACCTAACCTAACCTAACCTAACCTAACCTAACCAAACCTAACCTAACCTAACCTAACGTAACCTAACCTAACCTAACCTAACGACGTTTGCAAGCGCTTTCACATTAGATATCGCAGTTCCCGACTTGTAATGGTGAAAAACACTGCATCTCATCAAGTGACATTGTTTAATGCGGTTTTACGACGGTTCATATCTTAACCTAACCTAACATTCGCACTTTTATTAAAAAACGCTCTATTACACTGTTTTGTTCACAATTACAATATTTGCATAACCTCACAGTTTTTCACCAACTCATTGCAGTACAGAACGTTGTATCTCGCTAAATGACATTGTTCTTTAAGGTTTCACGATGCTTGCATGCGCTCTAACGAGAATATCACAATATAGCAGTTTCGCACTTGTAACGGTAGAACACGCAGTATTTGGCTTGTTCATGCCGTTTTGTGTGCTTTCACAACATTTCACCTATCGCAGTTTAATACTCGCTATAAAACAACACTATCTCGTTAGATGACGTCGTTTTTGGTAGTTTCACGACGCTACCTAGCTTAAACTAACCTAACCTAACCTAACCTTCGCACTTCTATCGTTAGAAAACGTTTTACTCACCAATTTACAATGTTTTCTACAAGATTACGACGGTTTCATGCGCTTTCACATTAGATATCGCAGTTCCCAACTTGTAAAGGTGAAAAACACTGCATCTCACTAAGTGACATTGTTTATTGCGGTTTTAGCGCGGTTCATATCTTAACCTAACCTAACCTAACCTAACCTAACCCAACCTAACCTAACATAACCTAACCTAACCTAACCTAACCAAACCCAACCTAACGTAACCTAACCTAACCTAACCTAACCTAACCAAACCTAACCTAACCTAACCTAACGTAACCTAACCTAACCTAACCTAACGACGTTTGCAAGCGCTTTCACATTAGATATCGCAGTTCCCGACTTGTAATGGTGAAAAACACTGCATCTCATCAAGTGACATTGTTTAATGCGGTTTTACGACGGTTCATATCTTAACCTAACCTAACATTTGCACTTGTATTAAAAAACGCTCTATTACACTGTTTCGTTCACAATTAGGATATTTGCATAACCTCACAGTTTTTCACCATCTTATTGCAGTACAGAACGCTGTATCTCGCTAAATGACATCGTTCTTTAAGGTTTCACGATGCTTGCATGCGCTTTAACGAGAATATCACAACATAGCAGTTTCGCACTTGTAACGGTACAACACGCAGTATTTGGCTTGTTCATGCCGTTTTGTGTGCTTTCACAACATTTCACCTATCGCAGTTTCGTACTCGCAATAAAACAACACTATCTCGTTAGATGACGTTGTTTTTGGTAGTTTCACGACGCTACCTAGCTTAAACTAACATAACTCAACCTAACATAACCTTCGCACTTCTATCGTTAGAAAACGTTTTACTCGCTACTTTACATTGCTTTCTACAACAATACGACGGTTTCAAGCGCTTTCACATTAGATATCGCAGTTCCCAACTTGTAAAGGTGAAAAACACTGCATCTCACTAAGTGACATTGTGTAATGCGGTTTTCGCGCAGTTCATATCTTAACCTAACCTAACCTAACCTAACCTAACCCAACCTAACCTAACATCACCTAACCTAACCTAACCTAACCAAACCTAACCTAACGTAACCTAACCTAACCTAACCTAACCTAACCTAACCTAACCTAACCTAACGACGTTTGCAAGCGCTTTCACATTAGATATCGCAGTTCCCGACTTGTAATGGTGAAAAACACAGCATCTCACTAAGTGACATTGTTTAATGCGGTTTTAGCGCGGTTCATATCTTAACCTAACCTAACCTTACCTAACCCAACCTAACCTAACCTAACCTAACCAAACCTTACCTAACATCCCTAACCTAACCTAACCTAACCTAACCTAACCAAACCTAACCTAACCTAACCTAACTTAACCTAACCTAACCTAACCTAACGACGTTTGCAAGCGCTTTCACATTAGATATCGCAGTTCCCGACTTGTAATGGTGAAAAACACTGCATCTCATCAAGTGACATTGTTTAATGCGGTTTTACGACGGTTCATATCTTAACCTAACCTAACATTCGCACTTGTATTAAAAAACGCTCTATTACACTGTTTCGTTCACAATTACGATATTTGCTTGACCTCACAGTTTCTCACCAACTTATTACAGTACAGAACGCTGTATCTCGCTAAATGACATCGTTCTTTAAGGTTTCACGATACTTGCATGCGCTTTACCGAGAATGTCAAAACATAGCAGTTTCGCACTTGTAACGGTACAACACGCAGTATTTGGCTTGTTCATGCCGTTTTGTGTGCTTTCACAACATTTCACCTATCGCAGTTTAATACTCGCTATAAAACAACACTATCTCGTTAGATGACGTCGTTTTTGGTACTTTCACGACGCTACCTAGCTTAAACTAACCTAACCTAACCTTCGCACTTCTATCGTTAGAAAACGTTTTACTCACCACTTTACAATGTTTTCTACAAGATTACGACGGTTTCATGCGTTTTCACATTAGATATCGTAGTTCCCGACTTGTAATGTTGAAAAACACTACATCTCACTAAGTGACATTGTTTAATGCGGTTTTACGACGGTTCATATCTTAACCTAACCTAACATTCGCACTTGTATCTAAAAACGCTCTATTACACTGTTTTGTTCACAATTACAATATTTGCATAACCTCACAGTTTTTCACCAACTCATTGCAGTACAGAACCTTGTATCTCGCTAAATGACATTGTTCTTTAAGGTTTCACGATGCTTGCATGCGCTCTAACGAGAATATCACAATATAGCAGTTTCGCACTTGTAACGGTAGAACACGCAGTATTTGGCTTGTTCATGTCGTTTTGTGTGCTTTCACAACATTTCACCTATCGCAGTTTAATACTCGCTATAAAACAACACTATCTCGTTAGATGACGTCGTTTTTGGTAGTTTCACGACGCTACCTAGCTTAAACTAACCTAACCTAACCTAACCTTCGCACTTCTATCGTTAGAAAACGTTTTACTCACCACTTTACAATGTTTTCTACAAGATTACGACGGTTTCATGCGCTTTCACATTAGATATCGCAGTTCCCAACTTGTAAAGGTGAAAAACACTGCATCTCACTAAGTGACATTGTTTATTGCGGTTTTAGCGCGGTTCATATCTTAACCTAACCTAACCTAACCTAACCTAACCTAACCCAACCTAACCTAACATAACCTAACCTAACCTAACCTAACCAAACCTAACCTAACGTAACCTAACCTAACCTAACCTAACCTAACCTAACCTAACCAAACCTAACCTAACCTAACCTAACGTAACCTAACCTAACCTAACCTAACGACGTTTGCAAGCGCTTTCACATTAGATATCGCAGTTCCCGACTTGTAATGGTGAAAAACACTGCATCTCATCAAGTGACATTGTTTAATGCGGTTTTACGACGGTTCATATCTTAACCTAACCTAACATTCGCACTTGTATTAAAAAACGCTCTATTACACTGTTTCGTTCACAATTAGGATATTTGCATAACCTCACAGTTTTTCACCAACTTATTGCAGTACAGAACGCTGTATCTCGCTAAATGACATCGTTCTTTAAGGTTTCACGATGCTTGCATGCGCTTTAACGAGAATATCACAACATAGCAGTTTCGCACTTGTAACGGTACAACACGCAGTATTTGGCTTGTTCATGCCGTTTTGTGTGCTTTCACAACATTTCACCTATCGCAGTTTCGTACTCGCAATAAAACAACACTATCTCGTTAGATGACGTTGTTTTTGGTAGTTTCACGACGCTACCTAGCTTAAACTAAAATAACTCAACCTAACATAACCTTCGCACTTCTATCGTTAGAAAACGTTTTACTCGCTACTTTACATTGCTTTCTACAACAATACGACGGTTTCAAGCGCTTTCACATTAGATATCACAGTTCCCAACTTGTAAAGGTGAAAAACACTGCATCTCACTAAGTGACATTGTTTAATGCGGTTTTACGACGGTTCATACCTTAACCTAACGTAACCTAACCTAACCTAACCTAACCTTACCTAACCTAACCTAACCTAACCCAACCCAACCCAACCTAACCTAACCTAACCTAACCTAAACTAACCTAACCCAACCTAACCTAACCTAACCTAACCTAACCCAACCCAACCCAACCCAACCTAACCTAACCTAAGCTAACCTAACCAAACCTAACCTAACTTAACCTAACTTAACGTAACCTAACCTAACCTAACCTATTCTAACGTAACCTAACCTTTCCTGACCTAACCTAACCTAACGTAACCTAACCTAACCTAACCTAACATAACCTAACGTAACCTAACCTAACCTAACCTAACCTAGCGTAACCTAACCTAACCTAACCCAACCTAACCCAACCCAACCCAACCCAAACCAACAACACCCAACCAAACCTAACCTAACCTAACCTAACCTTACCTAACCTAACCAAATTATCCTTACCTAACCTAACCTAACCTAACGTAACCTTACCTAACCTAACCTAACCTAACGTAACCTAACCTAACCTAAACCAACCTAACCTAACCTAACCTAACCTAACCCAACTCAACCCAACCTAACCTAATCTAACCTAACCTAACCTAACCTAACCTAACAAAACCTAACCTAACCTAACCTAACCTAACCTAACGACGGTTGCAAGCGCTTTCACATTAGATATCGCAGTTCCCTACTTTTAATGGTGAAAAACACTGCATCTCGCTAATTGACATTGTTTAATGCGGTTTTACGACCGTTCATATCTTAACCTAACCTAACATTCGCACTTGTATCTAAAACCGCTCTATTACACTGTTTTGTTCACAATTACCATATTTGCATAACCTCACAGTTTTTTACCAACTTATTGCAGTACAGAACGTTGTATCTCGCTAAATGACATTGTTCTTTAAGGTTTCACGATGCTTGGATGCGCTTTAACGAGAATATCACAATATAGCAGTTTCGCACTTGTAACGGTAGAACACGCAGTATTTGGCTTGTTCATGCCGTTTTGTGTGCTTTCACAACATTTCACCTATCGCAGTTTAATACTCGCTATAAAACAACACTATCTCGTTAGATGACGTCGTTTTTGGTAGTTTCACGACGCTACCTAGCTTAAACTAACCTAACCTAACCTAACCTTCGCACTTCTATCGTTAGAAAACGTTTTACTCGCAACTTTACAATGTTTTCTACAAGATTACGACGGTTTCATGCGCTTTCACATTAGATATCGTAGTTCCCGACTTGTAATGTTGAAAAACACTACATCTCACTAAGTGACATTGTTTAATGCGGTTTTACGACGGTTGATATGTCAACCTAACCTAACATTCGCACTTGTATCTAAAGACGCTCAATTACACTGTTTCGTTCACAATTACGATATTTGCTTGACCTCACAGTTTCTCACCAACTTATTACAGTACAAAACGCTGTATCTCGCTAAATGACATCGTTCTTTAAGGTTTCACAATACTTGCATGCGTTTTACCGAGAATGTCAAAACATAGCAGTTTCGCACTTGCAACGGTACAACACGCAGTATTTGCCTTGTTCATGCCGTTTTGTGTGCTTTCACATTTTACCTATCGCAGTTTCGTACTCGCAATAAAACAACACTATCTCGTTAGATGACGTCGTTTTTGGTGGTTTCACGACGCTACCTAGCTTAAACTTACATAACTCAACCTAATATAACCTTCGCACTTCTATTGTTAGAAAACGTTTTACTCGCTACTTTACATTGCTTTCTACAACATTACGACGGTTTCAAGCGCTTTCACATTAGATATCGCAGTTCCCAACTTGTAAAGGTGAAAAACACTGCATCTCACTAAGTGACATTGTTTATTGCGGTTTTACAACGGTTCATACCTTAACCTAACGTAACCTAACCTAACCTAACCCAACCTAACCTAACATAACCTAACCTAACATAACTTAACCTAACCTAACCTAACCAAACCTAACCTAACGTAACCTAACCTAACCTAACCTAACCTAACCTAACGACGTTTGCAAGCGCTTTCACATTAGATATCGCAGTCCCCAACTTGTAAAGGTGAAAAACACTGCATCTCACTAAGTGACATTGTTTAATGCGGTTTTAGCGCGGTTCGTATCTTAACCTAACCCAACCTAACCTAACCTAACCCAACCTAACCTAACATAACCTAACCTAACCTAACCTAACCAAACCTAACCTAACGTAACCTAACCTAACCTAACCTAACCTAACGACGTTTGCAAGCGCTTTCACATTAGATATCGCAGTTCCCG
This sequence comes from Rhipicephalus microplus, assembly GCF_043290135.1. Classification (NCBI taxonomy): domain Eukaryota; kingdom Metazoa; phylum Arthropoda; class Arachnida; order Ixodida; family Ixodidae; genus Rhipicephalus; species Rhipicephalus microplus. The sequence goes on from NW_027464633.1 coordinate 1,914,152, forward strand.
ACTTGTAATGGTGAAAAACACTGCATCTCACTAAGTGACATTGTTTAATGCGGTTTTACGACGGTTCATATCTTAACCTAACCTAACCATCGTACTTGTATGGAAAAACGCTCTGTTACACTGTTTCGTTCACAATTACGATATTTGCATAACCTCACAGTTTTTCACCAACTTATTGCAGTACAGAACGCTGTATCTCGCTAAATGACATCGTTCTTAAAGGTTTCACGATGCTTGCATGCGCTTTAACAAGAATATCACATTATAGCAGTTTCGCACTTGTAACGGTACAACACGCAGTATCTGGCTTGTTCAAGCCGTTTTGTGTACTTTCACAACATTTCACCTATTGCAGTTACGTACATGCAATAAAACAACGCTATCTCGTTAGTTGACGTCCTTTTTGGTGGTCTCACGACGCTACATAGCTTAAACTAACAGAACTCAAGCTAACCTTCGCACTTCTATCGTTAGAAAACGTTTTACTCGCAACTTTACAATGTTTTCTACAAGATTACGACGGTTTCATGCGCTTTCACATTAGATATCGTAGTTCCCGACTTGTAATGTTGAAAAACACTACATCTCACTAAGTGACATTGTTTAATGCGGTTTTACGACGGTTGATACCTCAACCTAACCTAACATTCGCACTTGTATCTAAATACGCTCAATTACACTGTTTCGTTCACAATTACGATATTTGCTTGACCTCACAGTTTCTCACCAACTTATTACAGTTCAGAACGCTGTATCTCGCTAAATGACATCGTTCTTTAAGGTTTCACGATACTTGCATGCGCTTTAACGAGAATATCACAATAAAGCAGTTTCGCACTTGTAACGGCACAAGACGCAGTATCTGGCTAGTTCATGCCATTTTGTGTGCTTTCACAACATTTCACCTATCGCAGTTTAATACTCGCTATAAAACAACACTATCTCGTTAGATGACGTCGTTTTTGGTAGTTTCACGACGCTACCTAGCTTAAACTAACCTAACCTAACCTAACCTTCGCACTTCTATCGTTAGAAAACGTTTTACTCACCACTTTACAATGTTTTCTACAAGATTACGACGGTTTCATGCGCTTTCACATTAGATATCGTAGTTCCCGACTTGTAATGTTGAAAAACACTACATCTCACTAAGTGACATTGTTTAATGCGGTTTTACGACGGTTCATATCTTAACCTAACCTAACATTTGCACTTGTATCTAAAAACGCTCTATTACACTGTTTTGTTCACAATTACAATATTTGCATAACCTCACAGTTTTTCACCAACTCATTGCAGTACAGAACGTTGTATCTCGCTAAATGACATTGTTCTTTAAGGTTTCACGATGCTTGCATGCGCTCTAACGAGAATATCACAATATAGCAGTTTCGCACTTGTAACGGTAGAACACGCAGTATTTGGCTTGTCCATGCCGTTTTGTGTGCTTTCACAACATTTCACCTATCGCAGTTTAATACTCGCTATAAAACAACACTATCTCGTTAGATGACGTCGTTTTTGGTAGTTTCACGACGCTACCTAGCTTAAACTAACCTAACCTAACCTAACCTTCGCACTTCTATCGTTAGAAAACGTTTTACTCACCACTTTACAATGTTTTCTACAAGATTACGACGGTTTCATGCGCTTTCACATTAGATATCGCAGTTCCCAACTTGTAAAGGTGAAAAACACTGCATCTCACTAAGTGACATTGTTTATTGCGGTTTTAGCGCGGTTCATATCTTAACCTCACCTAACCTAACCTAACCTAACCTAACCCAACCTAACCTAACATAACCTAACCTAACCTAACCTAACCAAACCTAACCTAACGTAACCTAACCTAACCTAACCTAACCTAACCTAACCTAACCAAACCTAACCTAACCTAACCTAACGTAACCTAACCTAACCTAACCTAACGACGTTTGCAAGCGCTTTCACATTAGATATCGCAGTTCCCTACTTGTAATGGTGAAAAACACTGCATCTCATCAAGTGACATTGTTTAATGCGGTTTTACGACGGTTCATATCTTAACCTAACCTAACATTCGCACTTGTATTAAAAAACGCTCTATTACACTGTTTCGTTCACAATTAGGATATTTGCATAACCTCACAGTTTTTCACCAACTTATTGCAGTACAGAACGCTGTATCTCGCTAAATGACATCGTTCTTTAAGGTTTCACGATGCTTGCATGCGCTTTAACGAGAATATCACAACATAGCAGTTTCGCACTTGTAACGGTACAACACGCAGTATTTGGCTTGTTCATGCCGTTTTGTGTGCTTTCACAACATTTCACCTATCGCAGTTTCGTACTCGCAATAAAACAACACTATCTCGTTAGATGACGTTGTTTTTGGTAGTTTCACGACGCTACCTAGCTTAAACTAAAATAACTCAACCTAACATAACCTTCGCACTTCTATCGTTAGAAAACGTTTTACTCGCTACTTTACATTGCTTTCTACAACAATACGACGGTTTCAAGCGCTTTCACATTAGATATTGTTACACGCAAGAAGTACACGAAAAGGTTGAAAAACAGGCGAGCCTGGATGGTTCGCGTTTACTTCCACAAGGGGTCTCGAGACAGCACACCCAACGTCGTCTTCCTTCTTCACCTTTTGTCTGAATGTTCATTCGCGCTGTATGCGCCGTGCATTGCAACCGCTCGTGACATTTCCCCGTTGGCAGACGAAGCCCGCCGGGCGAGTCACTCAGTGGTTCGTGTATTGCATAGCTTCATGCGAGCGACGTGCGCCACTTCTGTTTTAGCCGAGCGCCGTCCAGTGCTTGTGAGCCGTGCTATGCGGTAGTTGACCTCACTGAGGCGTTCGAGGATAACGTAGGGCCCGACATAGTGAGCGAGAAATTTCTGGTACAGGCCACGTTTCCGTAAAGGCGTCCAGAGCCACACCTGATCTCCAGGATTGAAGTGAACATGTCGGTGACGGTCGTCATAGCGGATCTTTGACCGGTCTTGCGAGGTGACGGTGCGTAGCCGAGCGAGGCGTCGCGCTTCTTCTGCTCTACAGAGAATCTCGTTGATCGGCTCACTGTGATGAGCAGAGTAGGGAAGCATAGTGTCAAGATTATAGCGTGGTGGACGAGCATAAAGGAGAAAGAAAGGTGAGTAACCAGTGGTCTCATGCCTTGCGGTGTTGAAAGCATAGGTGATGAAAGGCAAAATTGTGTCCCAGTTTTTGTGCGCGGAGTCGATGTACATGGACAGCATGTTGGCAAGCGTTCGGTTCGTGCGTTCCACTAGACCATTAGTCTGTGGATGGTATGGAGTGGAATGGCGGAAGCTTGATGAGCACAGACGAAGGGTCTCTTCGACAACATCCGCGGTAAATTGCCGCCCACGGTCGCTGATTACGATGCGAGGAGGTCCGTGTCTGAGGATAACTTGAAACAGCAAGAAGATGGAAACGTCTTTTGCTGTGGCCGACGGCAGTGCTGCCGTCTCACAATAACGGGTTAAGTGGTCTACGCAAACGATGACCCAACGATTGCCGTCTGTGGATCGCGGAAAAGGGCCCAGAAGATCTATACCAACTTGCTCAAAGGGGGTGCTAGGAGGCGAAACAGGCTGAAGGCGACCAGACGGCGCGTCAGTTGGTCGCTTGTAACGCTGACATTGGGTGCAGCTGGCGACGTACCGTTCGGTATCATTGCGCATCCGGGGCCAATAAAAGCGTTCCTGAGCACGGTAGAGTGTTCTTGTGCATCCAAGATGTCCGGAAGTTGGTTCGTCGTGCATGGCAGATAATACGTGACTGCGAAGGCTCTTGGGGACAACCAAAAGGTAGCGCGCACCGGTAGCCGAGAAGTTCGTCTTATATAGGGCGCCGTCACGTAAGCGAAAACGATTGTCTGCAGCGGACTCCCGCGCGGCCGCGAATAGCGGCTGTAAGCTGTCGTCTTTCCTCTGCTCTGATATGAAGGTATCCATATCCGGAAATCCCGTGGACACAAAAGCGATGTATTCATCAAAGTTGTCCGCGTCACATTCAGTCGTTGGGAGTGGCAGGCGAGAGAGACAATCAGCATCAGCGTGTCGCCGGCCGCTCTTGTAGGAAACAACGAAATCATACTCCTGCAGACGGAGCGCCCAGCGTGCTAGTCGACCAGAGGGATCCCGAAGATTCACAAGCCAGCATAGAGAGTGATGATCCGTGACGACAGTAAAGGGGCGCCCGTAGAGATACGATCGAAACCGTTGCACAGCGAAGACGACCGCCAGACACTCTTGTTCGGTGACAGTGTAGTTGCGCTCGGGGCGACTCAATGAGCGGCTAGCGTACGATATCACATGCTCGCTGTCGCCGACACGCTGAACTAGTACGGCGCCAATGCCAACACCACTAGCATCGGTATGAACTTCTGTCGGTGATGACGGATTGAAGTGGCGAAGAATAGGCTGGGACGTCAACAGTAGCTTTAGCTGCCGAAACGATGAGTCGCATTCCGAGCTCCACTCGAAAGGAACACCTTTTTGGAGAAGGCATGTGAGCGGATGAGCTATGTCAGCAAATTTGGGAATGAAACGGCGAAAGTAGGAGCATAACCCTAAAAAACTTCGTAGCTGCTTCACAGAGCGAGGTGCCTCGAATGCCTCCACAGCTGTTGTCTTTTGTGGATCTGGTCGTATACCTTCTTTGTCGATCAGGTGTCCCAGCACAAGTGTCTGTCGTTCACCAAAATGGCACTTTTTAGAATTAAGCACAAGGCCGGCCTTCCTCAAGCAGTTCAGTACCAAGTCCAGGCGCTCGTTATGCTCACGAAATGTTCGGCCGAAGATCACAACGTCGTCTAGGTAGCACATACAAACTTCCCACTTCAAACCGCGAAGTATAGTGTCCATGAACCTTTCAAACGTTGCGGGGGCGTTACAAAGCCCGAAAGGCATCACGTTGAATTCAAATAGTCCATCGGGCGTTACAAAAGCGGTCTTCTCTCTGTCATCCGGGTGCATAGGGATTTGCCAGTAACCTGATCGTAAATCCACAGAAGAGAAGTAAGAAGCCGCAAAGAGGCAATCGATGGCGTCGTCAATTCGTGGGAGTGGGTATACGTCTTTCCTAGTAACGGCATTTAGGCGACGGTAATCGACACAGAATCGCCACGTGCCGTCTTTCTTCTTCACCAGTATCACTGGAGCTGCCCAAGGGCTAGACGATTCCCGAATTACTCCTTTACCCATCATTTCTTCGACTTGAGCGCTGATGATCTTTCGCTCCGCAGAGGACACACGATATGGTTTTTGACGAATCGGTTCAGCGGATCCTGTGTTGATGCGATGGCGAGTACGGGATGCAGGAATCGATGTGGGGCCGTCGTGCTGTGCAAAGTCGAATATTGAAGAGTGTTTCGAGAGCAGGGCCATCAAAACACGACGTTCATGGTCACTGAGCGATGTAGCTACCATTCCGAGCATGTGTTCGTTTGCGGTGTGCGAGACACTGGTTTGTGCTGTATCCGGTAGTTCTGTAAGCACTGCCATAGGTATAAATGACTCTCCCTGAAACGTAGCAAGTTTTAGGCCTTGAGACAGCACTACGGCTTCAGTGGAGCAATTTAGCGTCCATAGCTCTGCGCATCCATCGGTAACTGAAACCATACAATACGGAACCAACACATTTTTCTTAAGACAGTTTCTATGGACCGGTTCCACCGCAACATCGAACGAAGTACTAACAGAAGACGAACAAACAACAGGAACGCGCATCGCGGATAAAGCGGGCACAACAGTGTCTTCAGAAACACAAAACACACTCTCTTGCTGGGATGATTCTTCTAAGAGCGCAGAGGACACACTTCCGCAAATACTGAGTTCTCCTGTTCGGCAGTCAACATTGGCGCCACACAATTTCAAAAAGTCAATGCCGAGAATTACATCGTGTGTGGAACGCGGAAGCACGGTAAACTCAGTGTTAAAGGTTTGACCACCCAAGGAGACATCCACGTTACACACACCAACCGGGTATAATGAGTCCCCACTCACTCCACGAAAGCTTGTGCTGTGGTCCCAATGAAACATAACCTTACGTCCCAGCAGATTTTTGAACACCACACTCATGACAGAAACAGTTGCTCCCGTGTCGACTAAAGCCATGGTAGAAACGCCATCAATAAGTACATTAACCTTATTCTTCAGCATGAAGATAGGTGGAGGTATCCGAGTCGGCAGCAAAGATTTTCCAGCGACCTCACCTCCATCGGCCGCGCTGGCTAGTTTCCCGGCGGTGGTGACGCGAAGCGGCGTCGAGGAGATGATGACGTCACACGCCGTCTGGGAGATGGAGATCGAGACGCTCGGAAAGCTGGTGGTGGTGTCAGAGTACGTTCGGAGGCAGGAGAGCGGTAACGGTTTCGATACCTTTCTTGTTCTCCAGAATAGCTGTCCAGAGGGAAGTGACGGCTTCTTTCTTCTCGGAAGTAGCCTTCAAAAGTGGTGTTTCCTGGCCTATTAGTGTCCATTGCACGACCACCGTGTTGCATAAACGATCCCGACTGTCCATTGCTGAATGCCCGACGTCGGTTACAATACCTAGCTATGTGGCCAGGCGTGCCACAGTTGTAACACACGGGCAGAGGGCGAACTTCCGGACGCTGATTGAAATATTCCACAGCGGCCACAGGCTGAGAGTAACTCATCCCCTCCCCTTGGATGTCGTAGGCAGTGCTGGGTCTTCGTGGGCGAACGTCGCGTGGATGCTGATCAAAACGCCGATCAATCGAGTCGTAATGGCGTTGTTCGGTCTGGCCATAATGCGGGTCGTGTCGGTAGCTGTTACAATCCGCAGCATTCACCGAATGCTGCCAAGTAGCCGGAGGAGATGCGCAGACGGCGTCTCGGAAAGCGACGGAGGCGCAACGCGGCACCGCATAACGCGTTTGTTCTTCGTGCCGCAGGAGCTCCTCACGGACAATCTGCCGAATGGTAGCTGAGAGGTCTGTCTGCGGACTCGCGTCAACGCTGGCCACAGTCGTGACATTGGCTAGCCGTCCAAACTTCGGCGTGATTCGGCGAGTTTTCAGCGCCTCGAATGTGCGGCAGTGCCGAATCACGTCTGATACGGTGTTCAGGTTGTCTTTTCCAATGAGGAAGTTATAGACGTCTTCCGCAATACCTTTTAAAAGGTGTCCCACTTTATCTTCCTCGGACATTCGAGAGTCGATGGTCTTACACAGCTTGAGAACTTCTTCAATATATGTCGTGCAAGTCTCGCCGATCACCTGAGCTCTCTGAGCTAAAGCTGTTTCCGCTCGTTTCTTCTTAGTGTCCGAGTCGCTAAAGCACTTCTTCATTTCTTCAATAAGACTGCTCCATGTAGTAAGCGTGTCGGCGTGGTTTTCATACCAAACCAGGGCCGTGTCCGTCAAATAAAAAACGACATGCCTGAGCTGGCTGGCCGGGTTCCAGTTGTTGCATTGGCTTACCCTTTCGTAATGGGTCAGCCATTCATCGAAGTCTTCCCCTGGCTTTGCTGAGAACGGCCGTGGCTCTCGGTAATGCTGATACAGCGGTGGTCTTGCCGAGGCATTGCTGAGGGGGTCATTTTGCTCCAGAGACATGTCGGGGCGCGATGGCGAAAGTCCGGCAAGGCGACGGCTTCTACGAAGTTCTGGTGCTGACGGCTCCGTCGTAGGTCGTGGGAGGTACCCAGCACAGCTCCACCAAATGTTACACGCAAGAAGTACACGAAAAGGTTGAAAAACAGGCGAGCCTGGATGGTTCGCGTTTACTTCCACAAGGGGTCTCGAGACAGCACACCCAACGTCGTCTTCCTTCTTCACCTTTTGTCTGAATGTTCATTCGCGCTGTATGCGCCGTGCATTGCAACCGCTCGTGACAATATCACAGTTCCCATTTTGTAAAGGTGAAAAACACTGCATCTCACTAAGTGACATTGTTTAATGCGGTTTTACGACGGTTCATACCTTAACCTAACGTAACCTAACCTAACCTAACCTAACCTTACCTAACCTAACCTAACCTAACCTAACCCAACCCAGCGTCTCTCATAATCATATAGTGGTTTTGGGACGTTAAACCCCACATATCAATCAATCAAATCATTAACCCAACCCAACCCAACCTAACCTAACCTAACCTAACCTAAACTAACCTAACCCAACCTAACCTAACCTAACCTAACCCAACCCAACCCAACCCAACCTAACCTAACCTAAGCTAACCTAACCAAACCTAACCTAACTTAACCTAACCTAACGTAACCTAACCTAACCTAACCTATTCTAACGTAACCTAACCTTTCCTGACCTAACCTAACCTAACGTAACCTAACCTAACCTAACCTAACATAACCTAACGTAACCTAACCTAACCTAACCTAACCTAGCGTAACCTAACCTAACCTAACCCAACCTAACCCAACCCAACCCAACCCAAACCAACAACACCCAACCAAACCTAACCTAACCTAACCTAACCTTACCTAACCTAACCAAATTATCCTTACCTAACCTAACCTAACCTAACGTAACCTTACCTAACCTAACCTAACCTAACGTAACCTAACCTAACCTAACGTAACCTAACCTAACCTAAACCAACCTAACCTAACCTAACCTAACCTAACCCAACTCAACCCAACCTAACCTAATCTAACCTAACCTAACCTAACCTAACAAAACCTAACCTAACCTAACCTAACCTAACCTAACGACGGTTGCAAGCGCTTTCACATTAGATATCGCAGTTCCCTACTTTTAATGGTGAAAAACACTGCATCTCACTAATTGACATTGTTTAATGCGGTTTTACGACGGTTCATATCTTAACCTAACCTAACATTCGCACTTGTATCTAAAACCACTCTATTACACTGTTTCGTTCACAATTACGATATTTGCTTGACCTCACAGTTTCTCACCAACTTATTACAGTTCAGAACGCTGTATCTCGCTAAATGACATCGTTCTTTAAGGTTTCACGATACTTGCATGCGCTTTAACGAGAATATCACAATAAAGCAGTTTCGCACTTGTAACGGCACAAGACGCAGTATCTGGCTAGTTCATGCCATTTTGTGTGCTTTCACAACATTTCACCTATCGCAGTTTAATACTCGCTATAAAACAACACTATCTCGTTAGATGACGTCGTTTTTGGTAGTTTCACGACGCTACCTAGCTTAAACTAACCTAACCTAACCTAACCTTCGCACTTCTATCGTTAGAAAACGTTTTACTCACCACTTTACAATGTTTTCTACAAGATTACGACGGTTTCATGCGCTTTCACATTAGATATCGTAGTTCCCGACTTGTAATGTTGAAAAACACTACATCTCACTAAGTGACATTGTTTAATGCGGTTTTACGACGGTTCATATCTTAACCTAACCTAACATTCGCACTTGTATCTAAAAACGCTCTATTACACTGTTTTGTTCACAATTACAATATTTGCATAACCTCACAGTTTTTCACCAACTTATTGCAGTACAGAACGTTGTATCTCGCTAAATGACATTGTTCTTTAAGGTTTCACGATGCTTGCATGCGCTTTAACGAGAATATCACAATATAGCAGTTTCACACTTGTAACGGTAGAACACGCAGTATTTGGCTTGTTCATGCCGTTTTGTGTGCTTTCACAACATTTCACCTATCGCAGTTTATTACTCGCTATAAAACAACACTATCTCGTTAGATGACGTCATTTTTGGTAGTTTCACGACGCTACCTAGCTTAAACTAACCTAACCTAACCTAACCTTCGCACTTCTATCGTTAGAAAACGTTTTACTCACCACTTTACAATGTTTTCTACAAGATTACGACGGTTTCATGCGCTTTCACATTAGATATCGCAGTTCCCAACTTGTAAAGGTGAAAAACACTGCATCTCACTAAGTGACATTGTTTAATGTGGTTTTAGCGCGGTTCATATCTTAACCTAACCTAACCTAACCTAACCCAACCTAACCTAACATAACCTAACCTAACCTAACCTAACCAAACCTAACCTAACGTAACCTAACCTAACCTAACCTAACCTAACCTAACGACGTTTGCAAGCGCTTTCGCATTAGATATCGCAGTTCCCGACTTGTAATGGTGAAAAACACAGCATCTCACTAAGTGACATTGTTTAATGCGGTTTTAGCGTGGTTCATATCTTAACCTAACCTAACCTTACCTAACCCAACCTAACCTAACCTAACCTAACCAAACCTTACCTAACATCCCTAACCTAACCTAACCTAACCTAACCTAACCAAACCTAACCTAACCTAACCTAACGTAACCTAACCTAACCTAACGTAACCTAACGACGTTTGCAAGCGCTTTCACATTAGATATCGAAGTTCCTGACTTGTAATGGTGAAAAACACTGCATCTCACTAAGTGACATTGTTTAATGCGGTTTTACGACGGTTCATATCTTAACCTAACCTAACATTCGCACTTGTATTAAAAAACGCTCTATTACACTGTTTCGTTCACAATTAGGATATTTGCATAACCTCACAGTTTTTCACCAACTTATTGCAGTACAGAACGCTGTATCTCGCTAAATGACATCGTTCTTTAAGGTTTCACGATGCTTGCATGCGCTTTAACGAGAATATCACAACATAGCAGTTTCGCACTTGTAACGGTACAACACGCAGTATTTGGCTTGTTCATGCCGTTTTGTGTGCTTTCACAACATTTCACCTATCGCAGTTTCGTACTCGCAATAAAACAACACTATCTCGTTAGATGACGTTGTCTTTGGTAGTTTCACGACGCTACCTAGCTTAAACTAACATAACTCAACCTAACATAACCTTCGCACTTCTATCGTTAGAAAACGTTTTACTCGCTACTTTACATTGCTTTCTACAACAATACACACTAAACCAATTCTGACCCTTAAGGGTGTAAATGAGCTTGTCGCCAGACGAACACCCTTTGCTCCCTATTGGGTGTTCAAAAAAGGGTGCTGAGAAAGGGTGCAGAGCTCAGCACCCTTAAGGAAAGGGTGCAGAGCAAAAATTTTGAAGGGTGTAATGAGTGCACCCTTTAAAAAAAGGTGCTGTGATGTCATAACACCCTTTCAAATGGGTGCTGGAAGGGTGCTCCACATCGACGTACCAGTGGGCCAAATCTAGGATTGACGCTGGAGATGGCTAAAAATGCAGATTGCTGTATACTCTGTAGACCATGCTGAGTGACAGCCCACATACAGTTTGTTAGTACTTGAACACATGTACTAAGTCGTCCATTCCACCCTGAACACGTGCACCATGCACGCGGCCGGCCCTCCACAGAGTGCCTTCCGCAGGCGCTTATGAAACTAGCACTGAAACACAGTGACAGCTCTAGGTGGGGCTTTTGCATCATCGTCTTTTAAAACACAGTGTCTCTGCAGTGAAGCTACTGGTAAGTTGGCTCCAGTGTTTCGCTTTCTCTATGTGTAGGCAAATAGAGAATCCGGCACTGTTATCGAGAAGTGCTGCAATTGTGCCTTACCCTGTCCAGGTGCTGTTCCTCATGTTTTCATTTTTGGCTGCTCTGGATAGAACAAGCTGCACTTCTAAAGAACAGTGTCGAATTTTAGATAAGCTGGTACTGTTGCAAGAGCAAAGTTAGCTTCACCACAAAGGAAGTGTGATTTGGCGAAGCCGTTGTTCTTCAGCAGTCAACAAAGTGGAGGCCCACTTCCAGCTGTCTGTACGTTTGTGTACTAGTTACCAAAGTGCCCTCGAGAAGCGCTCGGCAGAGTGCCGGATGCATGGTGCAATGTTCAAGGTGGAAGTAGACAATATGTAAATATATACCTTAAAGCAAGCTATATTGAATAAATATGTGTGTTTTAATATTCATGAAATTGATCCCAGAGTGCGTATATGGCCTGTGCTACCCATTTTTGGTCCAGAATGAATGTAATCTATTCAAGGCCCCTTGCTGCACACATGCATGCACAATTTATGGATGCTTGGTCATCATACAGACATGCATGCCTGCAAATTAAAAATTCACAAGTTTCAAATACTGGTGATTATTTCAAATGCCATATACTCACTTTGAAAGACACACAGATAATATGCACTAAATACAGAACTTTACCACATTGCGCTCTTTTAAATTATGTGTAGCAGACGTGAGCTTTTATGCATGTGAGAATGCAAGATATTAGGCCCCAACAAAAATTTATGACAAATAAATTAACATGATGCCAATAGTCACTATTTTATTGTACATAGCATACAACCGAAAAAGATTGACAATAGTAAACATGAGCTATGACCTTCTGCATCGATTGTAATGGTGAGATCTTTGTGAGTGAGGATCAATCTTCTGTTTTTTCAAATCTTTTTTCTTACAAGTAGACATCTTTTTTGTGACAAGACTTCTTTTCTAACTTTTAACATTCTGACTTCCCTCCTTGCATAGTCCCTCCTTGCATAGTAGGTAACAAATAAATTATTTAGAACAACCAAATATAAGTTAGAGGCACCAGCAGTCCAAAGGCGCTTATTGAGGGTGTTGCCAGTGCCCACAAAATTGAAAAAGAAAATAGATAGGAGAGTAGGTGTGTGGCAAAACATGTGGGCTTATATAACATGCGTTGGTCATCATGCTAAAAGCCTTGACTACAAACTTGCTCAAGGCCTATTTACAGCTCTCCTTTTATATATGTGTGTGTGTTTCTAAACTTGTGTGTTACAAAATCACAAATATTGGCAAAGTAATGCAAGTGGTGTTGGATAAATATAATGTGATCATTCAAACACTTGCACAATCCATCTTCAGCTGCCCAGGCGACTTTGGTTCCTTTTACAAAAGTGTGGTCAGGGCGCTCCTTCTCTACAGCACATCCGCACACGGAAGCCTAAAATAAAGACAGAAGTAATCACTAAGAGTTTCACAAGACAGACTGTCCAAAATACAATATGCGTTGTCATGCTGGAGTGTTCTTAGTTCGATGTGAGTAGAAGTCAGCATCAAAATTCGCTTTGTTTTCAACGGAACACATGCTTGTTGGAGGTCCCCCAGGCAAAAAACTGTGTAAACAACTTGACAGTACCTGTGGGCCTACAGAGGGTAGCACGTACAACAGATTTCACATAAAAAACAAACAGCATAGTAGAAAGGAAATTTATACACAAGAAACATCTGAGCAATGATTCAGCATGATGCACACGTGAAACATGAGTTAGGTTTGAGTAAAAAAGCTATTCATCAAGTGATTGCGCACATTCGATTTGAACAAATCGAATAAGGCACTGAAGTTAATTAGGCTTTTTAAAGAATTGTAAAGTGCCAATAAGCAATATTCTAGCCTAGCTCTACAATAGTGTGTCATGTATGTAGTACTAGTATTTGCCTGTTAGGTATGCTATAGTCATGAACATATTCAGTTTTCCTAATACCTTGAACTTATTATGTTACAGTCCAGCTGTTCATGTTCAATAAATAATTGTTTATGGTAGCATTTAGGTTACAAAATTGATGCTAAAAATTTGGCAGACCCCACATACTTTGGGAATCGATGTTATGCCAAACACGCATAACATGTATTTTAATTTTTTTATTGAGCGATCTTATGAAGTGGAGCTCAATATAAGTACAAATTCTCGCACACACATATGTTAAACAGCCGCATATGTTTCATTTGTTATGGGGAGATGTCACACCTTTGACAACATTAGCAGTTATTTGCTGTTTCGTAACGATGCCAACAGAAACAGAAACACACTAGAAGTGGTAGGCTGGTACGAAGCACTGGTGTTTGTGCTGGCACTCGCGACGATGGTAGCCCTCAACACTGCTACACAAATACTTCACAGGATGGTGCCTGACTACAATTGACTTTGACTAGACCTCACGGCTGCATCATAGGAGTGCACATGTAATAGTTATAAAATTTGATAGCCAGTACTGCAACGGCAGTTGATGTTACACAAACATTTGAGACTATTTGGAAAGTATAACCGAGGCCGGGCATGGCTCTGTGATAGAATACTTAATTACCAAGCAGAATACTAGGTTTGGATTCCTGCTAGGACACTTGACTTTATTCTTTGCATTCATTTGGTCAATGCTGCCTATGTCAGCTTTTTAACATGATAACTTTGAAGAGCTCGTGTCGCAGAAAACCCGCCGCCGGCGTCTGCCCCGTTGGTTGTGAGCGAAAAATCGTCTGTGCATCTGTGACCGAAAAATCAAGTTACCTAGTTTCCAGAAACTCAAAATTCCTACTTATGACCTAATGGAGGCGCGCTAATTGCTGCAAAACAAAACCCCCAAGTTGACTACTAGACACTCAACACAGGGCTTAACACACGGAAGTCTATTGACATCGGCCAAAAATTAACGTTAGATGTACAGCGCTATTCCATTTCATGAACTACACAATGCCATGATAATTGTACCCTGGTATTTTTGGTGGGCTATATCGCACAAAAAATGCAAGGATTATGTCAAAAGAATGGCATCAAATTTTACCGGCATGTCATCGAAATAGAGACACAGGCTACTAGTCTTATTTATAATGCTAAGAGTATTTAAGGTAAAGGAATTGAAGATAGCTGGTGGCCTTTTTCACTATCTAGGTATCAATTTTTCACTATCTAGGTATCAAAATTCTGCCATGTCAGTCATAGTTTACTGACATTGCAAGCTCAAGAAAAGTGTGGCTCTGAAGGAATCAACACAGCGTTTTGCCAGAACTTTTAAGGAGGCAGTCTTTAACATTGCTAATGTTTCCATTTTTTTTGCTATAAATTTCGTGCTTTGCATCCAAATGTACCTCCATCCAACTTGTTTTTTTTTGCATTCGTGCTCTCACTAACTGCTTACCTTGTCTTGTCAAGTGTTCGTTGACATAAATAGGACTACTTGATCTAAAAGGAAAGGCCACTGTAGACAGACGTAAGTTTTTTGTCTTATCCAGAACATTTCATTTGTAACATCGTTCATAATGCACTACTATTTTTTTTCAAACTAGGCTTGTTTGTTCCTACTCTGTCTGCAGTGTCAATATCATCACGAGTAATGGTTTTTCCATCATCGCCCAAAAATTTCGGACAGCGTCAAAAGAAAACCCTCATCTGAGACGCCTTTGATGTCGGATAGTTCAACCTTGAATACAGTGTAAATTCTTCTATTTTCACCTAGAAGTTTTTTGTGCCTGTTTCAAGGTGCGACAGGCTTTTCATGCAAAGCCTTTATTTCTAAAAAGAGCGCGTTGACACTGTCACCACCTTCATTCCACACTTCTTGAAGGACCAAAGTTCAGTATGAATTTTGTGCTTGAAATCCTCTGTTTACCATGACAAACAATTCACAGGAAACATTAGTACTCTTGCTTGGCAGGAGTGCATGCAGTAATACTAACACAATTAAAGCAGGAAATAAGTGTCTCACCTGTGCAATAATGATTTTGGCAAGCACTGTGAAGACCACACACACTGCTGCCAAACTGAGGAGAATATGAAGAGCACTTCATATAAGTAGGCAGCGTCCAGTAGCTTGGTGAGGCACAGTGCATAAGCAGGTTGAACAGAGCTGATGCTTGAAAGAATGGTTCAGAGTTTGCTGGTGCTTGGGCTCCTTGACCTTGTCAGGAAATTTCCTTGAGCAGCCTCACCCAAATGAAATGACAGACCGTGCCGAAGAATTTCTGCAGTGCAAAAAATTATTTCAGTGAGGTTTGTCTAGACTGCATGCGCTGCTTGCCGAATTGCAGTGAATGGCTAGAAACGCATGGCCAACATATATTTAGCGGCACGCAACTGAGAAATACAAAAAGGGCATGCTGCAGTATAAATACAACGAAAAACATGCTGCTGCAGAGCTTTTCATGTCGATGTCATACATGTGAATTTTCATTCACCTTTATAGCTCACTCATGCACGAAGATGAAGTTAGAACTTTCAGATGAAGTCACCCCCTTTTAGCTGTATCGACTGCACGTAATTAAGAGATAAACATGCGTGAGTAATGCTGCTGCCTGCAATCGATAAATTCTTTTCTTGAGGTTGACCAAATATATGCACGAGTGCATCCATAGAGGCACATTTGCATTTCTGTAGTTATGATACCCATGTGATGTGTTTCTTAAGTAAATGCCATGCAATATGCACCATATAAATATTTTATTCCGTAAAATTGCAATACCACTACATATACATGTCCGTATGCGCATATGCATCCACTGCAGATAAAGCATACAATTAAAGCAATACTGACACATGAATTTTTTACCAAGGTAGTGGAGGGCTCCAGAAATTTCGACCACCTGGGGTTCTTTAACGTGCACACAAATCTGAGAACACAGGCCTACAGCAATTTCACCTTTATCGAAAAAGCAGCCAGCAAGGCCGGAATATCATCCTGCGACCTTCGGGTTAGAAACCGAGTACCTTAGCGACCAGACCACTCCGACAGGACTTCAATCTCCCTGTTCCCCCGTGTAGGGTGATAGACCGTCATTGCTGGTTTGGCTAACCTCCCTGCCTTTCCTTCTCTACCATTTTTTCTCATGAGTTCAACGAATAAAACTTCCTTCAAACGGCTAACATTCGGACGTTTATAATTTGCCTGAAATTGAGTTCACTAAATGAATATTGTGTGCTGCTTCATAGTGATCATTGATCTAAATTGTTCTGGTTGGCTAAAAAGGCACTACTCCTCACTTCTAATCAAACAGCACAAGCTGTCTAATGACCATAGGGGAGGAAAAGTGGAAACGCTAAGACAAAACATCAATCTTGAACCCCATGCCATCACAATGAAGCAGGCAAGCTTCTGCAATATTGACCGGCAACCAGGATCTCAGACACTGCAGATAGCTACATAACGTAATGGTTTCCCAACATGACGTAAAGGCAGCAGAATCACATATTGCCTAACCTGCTTCATTATGATAACGATAAGACAATAACGTTATTGGCCTCTGTATGCTAATAACAACTTACCTTGCATATCATGTGACATTAACATTCAATATGACGTCATGAATCTTGCATCCTACCATGTGGTCTAAGTACCAACAAGGTGGTTTTAGTGACGTTGGTGCAAGGCAGTAAACAACAATCACTTGGTGAACATTATTTTTGATATTATTCAATTGGTCTGATGCGTACATCTTCAAAAAACGGCAGTTTAGATTTGTTCATTCTTAGATAAATACAATGTCTAAGTTTGCATGTCAACAGCAACATATGCACGCATACTGTAATGTATAACCTTATTGTGTTTTGAGCAATAAATTAGGCATTCATACACTGCACATATCACAGGTCACTTGTAAATCTGCAGCGAGGTCAAAGAATTTATGATATCAGATAAAGCATTACACTTGTATTCGAAAGTCTCATTGGAAGCTTTGGTATAACTTAGTTTTAGAATGTTTGTAGACGTATAGGTATTCGGCGAAGTTTTAACTCTAAAGCGGGCTGCAGCGCCCACAATTCTTTTATAAACCAGAAGATTGATTGATATGTGGGGTTTAACGTCCCAAAACCACTATATGATTATGAGAGACGCCGTAGTGGAGGGCTCCGGAAATTTAGACCACCTGGGGTTCTTTAACGTGCACCCAAATCTGAGCACACGGGCCTACAACATTTCCGCCTCCATCGGAAATGCAGCCGCCGCAGCCGGGATTCGAACCCGCGCCCTGCGGGTCAGCAGCCGAGTACCTTAGCCACTAGACCATCGCGGCGGGGCTACAAACCAGAAGAATGCAATGATATGTGAGCAGGGGGGAACAAGCAGTACCACCAAAATTGCACTCGAACGAGTGAACTACTGCTCAACCTAGCGCTTGCACAGCTAAGGTACGGCTATTCGGCCACTCATAGAGAAAATGTATTGACCCAGGCGTAATTGCACGCTTTGAGAACCGCACCTACAGCACGCTGTGTCAAGTTTACGCACACTTAATTAAGCTGAATATCATGGTAATTTAATATTATACGTGCCCGGTGGATGCAAACACATTTGGTCACACAGGAAAACACATCTACCTTATAGTAGTCACACACATTTAATGATCATGTAGCTGTTGAAAAGAGGACGAGTAACATATAAAACTTTCTTCATATACTTCTTTGGCACAGAAAACGAACAAGGCCGCGTAAATACCAACGCGGACACCACGTTATTCTTCTCCATTCTTCTAAATTAACTACGGAAAGATCTAATTCAACGCGAATCACCGGAATACTCCAACGCACGCGACACACAGACGACGCTTACGGCTTCCATGCGCCGTCCCCGAACGGCGTCCGACGGCATTGCAAAAATATAGTGATTCATAGCGTGAAGAGCATCGCCCGCCGACTCACAGCATCACAGCGCACATTGCTTTAACCTCCTTCCCCACAGAAAAAATTCGTCCGCGCGTAACGCTCCTTAGCTTAGACTTGAGCCTAATGAGATCAGGTACGCCCACAGGCTCACTACGGTAATAAAAACTCACTTATCATCTACTAGCTAGGAAAATCTTAGTTCACTACGTTATTATACTATAGCGCTTTCGGTGTTAACCGCGGGAGGAGCATAACAGCCTAGATCGGGCACGCCGCGGCCTGGCCGGAGAAGCAAAAAACAAAGCGCCGACAGCAGAAACATCCACCTACCTTTTCAGTTTGGCGAGCGCTCGACGGTACAAAGCAGCCGGTCCTCTCTTGAGTATAGTGCATCTTCGTAACAAGCAGCACCGACAGAACACGAAAGACCGCGCAAGCACACTTTGAACAACATAAAAAATCGACTTTAAACGCTCGGCACACGGCCGTTGCGGCCTCCAGGAAGATACCGCCATTTCTGTCCTGCTGACGCCACCGATCCGCATTTGCGCACATAACTTTTTATATGATAAGTAAATAGATTATTTCTGCTTAACTTTTAAGTAACAAATAGTGAAGATAGAAGATACGCTAGTGCGTATTGCATAGAATATTTTTTAACTTTGAAAATGACAAAATCACATTACGCGTAATTGCGCGAAATTTGAAATGTGAAAGAGCGCGCGAAATTTGAAACGTTCGCTTGCTTGTGTATTTCTTATACCGATACCTTGTTAACATCTGTACATTGGTTGAGTGGTTAAGCTGGCTGTTAAAAACAGTGTCAAAGCGGTTGTATATTAGTACAAATTACAGGCAGCAAGCAAAATTTGTCACATCAAAATAAGCGTATTAGTTGTCAAACAATATTTTAGCTGTCTTTAGTGAATTTTCTTTAGGAAAATGTTTTAGTCAAGGCTCATTTTAACTTGCTTTGAAGAATATTTCTATAAAAAAATCAAGAAAACGTTTCTTTATTGTTATAATATTAGAACGTCAAAGTCCATAGCCCGCCATAAAAATTGGTAACACGTGTCAACTGATACATTGTAAGGTTAACAAATATTTGTACAACACAAAAACTGTTTTATCTACCACGGTCTTGTTGGTTTGTATTTCTTTGCATCAACAAATGTATGATCTATATATACTGTCATGGACGAAGCTTTGTTTTCAGTGTTAGGCGCAAACGAGGCTATGTGTAAGTCACAATCCTGTTGTAGCTCTACAAGCTGCGTACTCCGCCATTGGCTAGTGAGCTTGTAGCGCATGGCTTGGTCAGCGCCGGCCGTGAGGCGACGAGAAAGAAGCAGCAAGAATGCAAGAACCAGTGCAGAAATTACGTTCAGCCGGGCACTATCGCTATTCAGATATCAGTTACTGCGGTGGGGCTATTAATGAGACCATGGTGTCTAACCACTAGACATCTAAAAGCTGTTGGTTATGCTCTATGACCACGTTACTCACAAAGCTTTGTCAGCGACTGTGCACCCTAATGGGTGCTCATCAGCACCCATTAGTTGTTGCACCCTTTTTGCACCCTAGTTTCCACCCTTTTGATGTGTTCACCCTTTAGGTTCCGCTTGTAGGGTGCTGAGACGCGAATAGGGTGCTCAAAGGGTGTGCTTAGGGTGTCGGCACTCTTTTTGCACCCTTAAGGGTCAGAATCGGTTTACTGTGTACGACGGTTTCAAGCGCTTTCACATTAGATATCGCAGTTCCCAACTTGTAAAGGTGAAAAACACTGCATCTCACTAAGTGACATTGTGTAATGCGGTTTTAGCGCGGTTCATATCTTAACCTAACCTAACCTAACCTAACCTAACCCAACCTAACCTAACATAACCTAACCTAACCTAACCTAACCAAACCTAACCTAACGTAACCTAACCTAACCTAACCTAACGACGTTTGCAAGCGCTTTCACATTAGATATCGCAGTTCCCGACTTGTAATGGTGAAAAACACAGCATCTCACTAAGTGACATTGTTTAATGCGGTTTTAGCGCGGTTCATATCTTAACCTAACCTAACCTTACCTAACCCAACCTAACCTAACCTAACCTAACCAAACCTTACCTAACATCCCTAGCCTAACCTAACCTAACCTAACCAAACCTAACCTAACCTAACCTAACGTAACCTAACCTAACCTAACCTAACCTAACGACGTTTGCAAGCGCTTTCACATTAGATATCGCAGTTCCCGACTTGTAATGGTGAAAAACACTGCATCTCATCAAGTGACATTGTTTAATGCGGTTTTACGACGGTTCATATCTTAACCTAACCTAACATTCGCACTTGTATCTAAAAACGCTCTATTACACTGTTTTGTTCACAATTACAATATTTGCATAACCTCACAGTTTTTCACCAACTCATTGCAGTACAGAACGTTGTATCTCGCTAAATGACATTGTTCTTTAAGGTTTCACGATGCTTGCATGCGCTCTAACGAGAATATCACAATATAGCAGTTTCGCACTTGTAACGGTAGAACACGCAGTATTTGGCTTGTTCATGCCGTTTTGTGTGCTTTCACAACATTTCACCTATCGCAGTTTAATACTCGCTATAAAACAACACTATCTCGTTAGATGACGTCGTTTTTGGTAGTTTCACGACGCTACCTAGCTTAAACTAACCTAACCTAACCTAACCTTCGCACTTCTATCGTTAGAAAACGTTTTACTCACCACTTTACAATGTTTTCTACAAGATTACGACGGTTTCATGCGCTTTCACATTAGATATCGCAGTTCTCAACTTGTAAAGGTGAAAAACACTGCATCTCACTAAGTGACATTGTTTATTGCGGTTTTAGCGCGGTTCATATCTTAACCTAACCTAACCTAACCTAACCTAACCTAACCCAACCTAACCTAACATAACCTAACCTAACCTAACCTAACCAAACCTAACCTAACGTAACCTAACCTAACCTAACCTAACCTAACCTAACCAAACCTAACCTAACCTAACCTAACGTAACCTAACCTAACCTAACCTAACGACGTTTGCAAGCGCTTTCACATTAGATATCGCAGTTCCCGACTTGTAATGGTGAAAAACACTGCATCTCATCAAGTGACATTGTTTAATGCGGTTTTACGACGGTTCATATCTTAACCTAACCTAACATTCGCACTTGTATTAAAAAACGCTATATTACACTGTTTCGTTCACAATTAGGATATTTGCATAACCTCACAGTTTTTCACCAACTTATTGCAGTACAGAACGCTGTATCTCGCTAAATGACATCGTTCTTTAAGGTTTCACGATGCTTGCATGCGCTTTAACGAGAATATCACAACATAGCAGTTTCGCACTTGTAACGGTACAACACGCAGTATTTGGCTTGTTCATGCCGTTTTGTGTGCTTTCACAACATTTCACCTATCGCAGTTTCGTACTCGCAATAAAACAACACTATCTCGTTAGATGACGTTGTTTTTGGTAGTTTCACGACGCTACCTAGCTTAAACTAACACAACTCAACCTAACATAACCTTCGCACTTCTATCGTTAGAAAACGTTTTACTCGCTACTTTACATTGCTTTCTACAACAATACGACGGTTTCAAGCGCTTTCACATTAGATATCGCAGTTCCCAACTTGTAAAAGTGAAAAACACTGCATCTCACTAAGTGACATTGTGTAATGCGGTTTTAGCGCGGTTCATATCTTAACCTAACCTAACCTAACCTAACCTAACCCAACCTAACCTAACATAACCTAACCTACAAAACCTAACCTAACGTAACCTAACCTAACCTAACCTAACCTAACCTAACGACGTTTGCAAGCGCTTTCACATTAGATATCGCAGTTCCCGACTTGTAATGGTGAAAAACACAGCATCTCACTAAGTGACATTGTTTAATGCGGTTTTAGCGCGGTTCATATCTTAACCTAACCTAACCTTTCCTAACCCAACCTAACCTAACCTAACCTAACGAAACCTTACCTAACATCCCTAACCTAACCTAACCAACCCTAACCTAACCAAACCTAACCTAACCTAACCTAACGTAACCTAACCTAACCTAACCTAACCTAACCAAACGACGTTTGCAAGCGCTTTCACATTAGATATCGCAGTTCCCGACTTGTAATGGTGAAAAACACTGCATCTCATCAAGTGACATTGTTTAATGCGGTTTTACGACGGTTCATATCTTAACCTAACCTAACATTCGCACTTGTATTAAAAAACGCTCTATTACACTGTTTCGTTCACAATTACGATATTTGCTTGACCTCACAGTTTCTCACCAACTTATTACAGTACAGAACGCTGTATCTCGCTAAATGACATCGTTCTTTAAGGTTTCACGATACTTGCATGCGCTTTACCGAGAATGTCAAAACATAGCAGTTTCGCACTTGTAACGGTACAACACGCAGTATTTGGCTTGTTCATGCCGTTTTGTGTGCTTTCACAACATTTCACCTATCGCAGTTTATTACTCGCTATAAAACAACACTATCTCGTTAGATGACGTCGTTTTTGGTACTTTCACGACGCTACCTAGCTTAAACTAACCTAACCTAACCTTCGCAATTCTATCATTAGAAAACGTTTTACTCA
Organism: Rhipicephalus microplus; assembly: GCF_043290135.1. Classification (NCBI taxonomy): domain Eukaryota; kingdom Metazoa; phylum Arthropoda; class Arachnida; order Ixodida; family Ixodidae; genus Rhipicephalus; species Rhipicephalus microplus. Next base: position 1,937,089 of record NW_027464633.1, read on the forward strand.
CCACTTTACAATGTTTTCTACAAGATTACGACGGTTTCATGCGCTTTCACATTAGATATCGTAGTTCCCGACTTGTAATGTTAAAAAACACTACATCTCACTAAGTGACATTGTTTAATGCGGTTTTACGACGGTTCATATCTTAACCTAACCTAACATTCGCACTTGTATCTAAAAACGCTCTATTACACTATTTTGTTCACAATTACAATATTTGCATAACCTCACAGTTTTTCACCAACTCATTGCAGTACAGAACGTTGTATCTCGCTAAATGACATTGTTCTTTAAGGTTTCACGATGCTTGCATGCGCTCTAACGAGAATATCACAATATAGCAGTTTCGCACTTGTAACGGTAGAACACGCAGTATTTGGCTTGTTCATGCCGTTTTGTGTGCTTTCACAACATTTCACCTATCGCAGTTTAATACTCGCTATAAAACAACACTATCTCGTTAGATGACGTTGTTTTTGGTAGTTTCACGACGCTACCTAGCTTAAAGTAACATAACTCAACCTAACATAACCTTCGCACTTCTATTGTTAGAAAACGTTTTACTCGCTACTTTACATTGCTTTCTACAACAATACGACGGTTTCAAGCGCTTTCACATTAGATATCGCAGTTCCCAACTTGTAAAGGTGAAAAACACTGCATCTCACTAAGTGACATTGTGTAATGCGGTTTTAGCGCGGTTCATATCTTAACCTAACCTAACCTAACCTAACCTAACCCAACCTAACCTAACATAACCTAACCTAACCTAACCTAACCAAACCTAACCTAACGTAACCTAACCTAACCTAACCTAACCTAACCTAACCAAACCTAACCTAACCTAACCTAACGTAACCTAACCTAACCTAACCTAACGACGTTTGCAAGCGCTTTCACATTAGATATCGCAGTTCCCGACTTGTAATGGTGAAAAACACTGCATCTCATCAAGTGACATTGTTTAATGCGGTTTTACGACGGTTCACATCTTAACCTAACCTAACATTCGCACTTGTAATAAAAAACGCTCTATTACACTGTTTCGTTCACAATTAGGATATTTGCATAACCTCACAGTTTTTCACCAACTTATTGCAGTACAGAACGCTGTATCTCGCTAAATGACATCGTTCTTTAAGGTTTCACGATGCTTGCATGCGCTTTAACGAGAATATCACAACATAGCAGTTTCGCACTTGTAACGGTACAACACGCAGTATTTGGCTTGTTCATGCCGTTTTGTGTGCTTTCACAACATTTCACCTATCGCAGTTTCGTACTCGCAATAAAACAACACTATCTCGTTAGATGACGTTGTTTTTGGTAGTTTCACGACGCTACCTAGCTTAAACTAACATAACTCAACCTAACATAACCTTCGCACTTCTATCGTTAGAAAACGTTTTACTCGCTACTTTACATTGCTTTCTACAACAATACGACGGTTTCAAGCGCTTTCACATTAGATATCGCAGTTCCCAACTTGTAAAGGTGAAAAACACTGCATCTCACTAAGTGACATTGTGTAATGCGGTTTTAGCGCGGTTCATATCTTAACCTAACCTAACCTAACCTAACCTAACCTAACCTAACCCAACCTAACCTAACATAACCTAACCTAACCTAACCTAACCAAACCTAACCTAACGTAACCTAACCTAACCTAACCTAACCTAACCTAACCTAACGACGTTTGCAAGCGCTTTCACATTAGATATCGCAGTTCCCGACTTGTAATGGTGAAAAACACAGCATCTCACTAAGTGACATTGTTTAATGCGGTTTTAGCGCGGTTCATATCTTAACCTAACCTAACCTTTCCTAACCCAACCTAACCTAACCTAACCTAACCAAACCTTACCTAACATCCCTAACCTAACCTAACCAAACCTAACCTAACCAAACCTAACCTAACCTAACCTAACGTAACCTAACCTAACCTAACCTAACCTAACGACGTTTGCAAGCGCTTTCACATTAGATATCGCAGTTCCCGACTTGTAATGGTGAAAAACACTGCATCTCATCAAGTGACATTGTTTAATGCGGTTTTACGACGGTTCATATCTTAACCTAACCTAACATTCGCACTTGTATTAAAAAACGCTCTATTACACTGTTTCGTTCACAATTACGATATTTGCTTGACCTCACAGTTTCTCATCAACTTAGTACAGTACAGAACGCTGTATCTCGCTAAATGACATCGTTCTTTAAGGTTTCACGATACTTGCATGCGCTTTACCGAGAATGTCAAAACATAGCAGTTTCGCACTTGTAACGGTACAACACGCAGTATTTGGCTTGTTCATGCCGTTTTGTGTGCTTTCACAACATTTCACCTATCGCAGTTTATTACTCGCTATAAAACAACACTATCTCGTTAGATGACGTCGTTTTTGGTACTTTCACGACGCTACCTAGCTTAAACTAACCTAACCTAACCTTCGCACTTCTATCGTTAGAAAATATTTTACTCACCACTTTACAATGTTTTCTACAAGATTACGACGGTTTCATGCCCTTTCACATTAGATATCGTAGTTCCCGACTTGTAATGTTGAAAAACACTACATCTCACTAAGTGACATTGTTTAATGCGGTTTTACGACGGTTCATATCTTAACCTAACCTAACATTCGCACTTGTATTAAAAAACGCTCTATTACACTGTTTCGTTCACAATTAGGATATTTGCATAACCTCACAGTTTTTCACCAACTTATTGCAGTACAGAACGCTGTATCTCGCTAAATGACATCGTTCTTTAAGGTTTCACGATGCTTGCATGCGCTTTAACGAGAATATCACAAAATAGCAGTTTCGCACTTGTAACGGTACAACACGCAGTATTTGGCTTGTTCATGCCGTTTTGTGTGCTTTCACAACATTTCACCTATCGCAGTTTCGTACTCGCAATAAAACAACACTATCTCGTTAGATGACGTTGTTTTTGGTAGTTTCACGACGCTACCTAGCTTAAACTAACATAACTCAACCTAACATAACCTTCGCACTTCTATCGTTAGAAAACGTTTTACTCGCTACTTTACATTGCTTTCTACAACAATACGACGGTTTGAAGCGCTTTCACATTAGATATCACAGTTCCCAACTTGTAAAGGTGAAAAACACTGCATCTCACTAAGTGACATTGTTTAATGCGGTTTTACGACGGTTCATACCTTAACCTAACGTAACCTAACCTAACCTAACCTAACCTTACCTAACCTAACCTAACCTAACCTAACCCAACCCAACCCAACCTAACCTAACCTAACCTAACCTAAACTAACCTAACCCAACCTAACCTAACCTAACCTAACCCAACCCAACCCAACCCAACCCAACCTAACCTAAGCTAACCTAACCAAACCTAACCTAACTTAACCTAACCTAACCTAACCTAACCTAACCTAACCTAACCTAACCTAACCTAACCTAACCTAACCCAACCTAACCTAACCTAACCTAACCTAACCCAACTCAACCCAACCTAACCTAATCTAACCTAACCTAACCTAACCTAACAAAACCTAACCTAACCTAACCTAACCTAACCTAACCTAACGACGGTTGCAAGCGCTTTCACATTAGATATCGCAGTTCCCGACTTTTAATGGTGAAAAACACTGCATCTCACTAATTGACATTGTTTAATGCGGTTTTACGACGGTTCATATCTTAACCTAACCTAACATTCGCACTTGTATCTAAAACCGCTCTATTACACTGTTTTGTTCACAATTACCATATTTGCATAACCTCACAGTTTTCACCAACTTATTGCAGTACAGAACGTTGTATCTCGCTAAATGACATTGTTCTTTAAGGTTTCACGATGCTTGCATGCGCTTTAACGAGAATATCACAATATAGCAGTTTCGCACTTGTAACAGTAGAACACGCAGTATTTGGCTTGTTCATGCCGTTTTGTGTGCTTTCACAACATTTCACCTATCGCAGTTTAATACTCGCTATAAAACAACACTATCTCCTTAGATGACGTCGTTTTTGGTAGTTTCACGACGCTACCTAGCTTAAACTAACCTAACCTAACCTAACCTTTGCACTTCTATCGTTAGAAAACGTTTTACTCGCAACTTTACAATGTTTTCTACAAGATTACGACGGTTTCATGCGCTTTCACATTAGATATCGTAGTTCCCGACTTCTAATGTTGAAAAACACTACATCTCACTAAGTGACATTGTTTAATGCGGTTTTACGACGGTTGATATGTCAACCTAACCTAACATTCGCACTTGTATCTAAAGACGCTCAATTACACTGTTTCGTTCACAATTACGATATTTGCTTGACCTCACAGTTTCTCACCAACTTATTACAGTACAGAACGCTGTATCTCGCTAAATGACATCGTTCTTTAAGGTTTCACGATACTTGCATGCGCTTTACCGAGAATGTCAAAACATAGCAGCTTCGCACTTGTAACGGTACAACACGCAGTATTTGGCTTGTTCATGCCGTTTTGTGTGCTTTCACATTTTACCTATCGCAGTTTCGTACTCGCAATAAAACAACACTATCTCGTTAGATGACGTCGTTTTTGGTGGTTTCACGACGCTACCTGCTTAAACTAACATAACTCAACCTAACATAACCTTCGCACTTCTATCGTTAGAAAACGTTTTACTCGCTACTTTACATTGCTTTCTACAACATCACGACGGTTTCAAGCGCTTTCACATTAGATATCGCAGTTCCCAACTTGTAAAGGTGAAAAACACTGCATCTCACTAAGTGACATTGTTTATTGCGGTTTTACAACGGTTCATACCTTAACCTAACGTAACCTAACCTAACCTAACCCAACCTAACCTAACATAACCTAACCTAACATAACCTAACCTAACCTAACCTAACCAAACCTAACCTAACGTAACCTAACCTAACCTAACCTAACCTAACCTAACGACGTTTGCAAGCGCTTTCACATTAGATATCGCAGTTCCCAATTTGTAAAGGTGAAAAACACTGCATCTCACTAAGTGACATTGTTTAATGCGGTTTTAGCGCGGTTCGTATCTTAACCTAACCTAACCTAACCTAACCTAACCCAACCTAACCTAACATAACCTAACCTAACCTAACCTAACCAAACCTAACCTAACGTAACCTAACCTAACCTAACCTAACCTAACCTAACCTAACGACGTTTGCAAGCGCTTTCACATTAGATATCGCAGTTCCCGACTTGTAATGGTGAAAAACACTGCATCTCACTAAGTGACATTGTTTAATGCGGTTTTACGACGGTTCATATCTTAACCTAACCTAACATTCGTACTTGTATGGAAAAACGCTCTATTACACTGTTTCGTTCACAATTACGATATTTGCATAACCTCACAGTTTTTCACCAACTCATTGCAGTACAGAACGCTGTATCTCGCTAAATGACATCGTTCTTTAAGGTTTCACGATGCTTGCATGCGCTTTAACAAGAATATCACATTATAGCAGTTTCGCACTTGTAACGGTACAACACGCAGTATTTGGCTTGTTCATGCCGTTTTGTGTGCTTTCACATTTTACCTATCGCAGTTTCGTACTCGCAATAAAACAACACTATCTCGTTAGATGACGTCGTTTTTGGTGGTTTCACGACGCTACCTAGCTTAAACTAACATAACTCAACCTAACATAACCTTCGCACTTCTATCGTTAGAAAACGTTTTACTCGCTACTTTACATTGCTTTCTACAACATCACGACGGTTTCAAGCGCTTTCACATTAGATATCGCAGTTCCCAACTTGTAAAGGTGAAAAACACTGCATCTCACTAAGTGACATTGTTTATTGCGGTTTTACAACGGTTCATACCTTAACCTAACGTAACCTAACCTAACCTAACCCAACCTAACCTAACATAACCTAACCTAACATAACCTAACCTAACCTAACCTAACCAAACCTAACCTAACGTAACCTAACCTAACCTAACCTAACCTAACCTAACGACGTTTGCAAGCGCTTTCACATTAGATATCGCAGTTCCCAAGTTGTAAAGGTGAAAAACACTGCATCTCACTAAGTGACATTGTTTATTGCGGTTTTACAACGGTTCATACCTTAACCTAACGTAACCTAACCTAACCTAACCCAACCTAACCTAACATAACCTAACCTAACATAACCTAACCTAACCTAACCTAACCTAACCAAACCTAACCTAACGTAACCTAACCTAACCTAACCTAACCTAACCTAACGACGTTTGCAAGCGCTTTCACATTAGATATCGCAGTTCCCGACTTGTAATGGTGAAAAACACAGCATCTCACTAAGTGACATTGTTTAATGCGGTTTTAGCGCGGTTCATATCTTAACCTAACCTAACCTTACCTAACCCAACCTAACCTAACCTAACCTAACCAAACCTTACCTAACATCCCTAACCTAACCTAACCTAACCTAACCTAACCAAACCTAACCTAACCTAACCTAACGTAACCTAACCTAACCTAACCTAACCTAACGACGTTTGCAAGCGCTTTCACATTAGATATCGCAGTTCCCGACTTGTAATGGTGAAAAACACTGCATCTCATCAAGTGACATTGTTTAATGCGGTTTTACGACGGTTCATATCTTAACCTAACCTAACATTCGCACTTGTATTAAAAAACGCTCTATTACACTGTTTCGTTCACAATTACGATATTTGCTTGACCTCACAGTTTCTCACCAACTTATTACAGTACAGAACGCTGTATCTCGCTAAATGACATCGTTCTTTAAGGTTTCACGATACTTGCATGCGCTTTACCGAGAATGTCAAAACATAGCAGTTTCGCACTTGTAACGGTACAACACGCAGTATTTGGCTTGTTCATGCCGTTTTGTGTGCTTTCACAACATTTCACCTATCGCAGTTTAATACTCGCTATAAAACAACACTATCTCGTTAGATGACGTCGTTTTTGGTACTTTCACGACGCTACCTAGCTTAAACTAACCTAACCTAACCTTCGCACTTCTATCGTTAGAAAACGTTTTACTCACCACTTTACAATGTTTTCTACAAGATTACGACGGTTTCATGCGCTTTCACATGAGATATCGTAGTTCCCGACTTGTAATGTTGAAAAACACTACATCTCACTAAGTGACATTGTTTAATGCGGTTTTACGACGGTTCATATCTTAACCTAACCTAACATTCGCACTTGTATCTAAAAACGCTCTATTACACTGTTTTGTTCACAATTACAATATTTGCATAACCTCACAGTTTTTCACCAACTCATTGCAGTACAGAACGTTGTATCTCGCTAAATGACATTGCTCTTTAAGGTTTCACGATGCTTGCATGCGCTCTAACGAGAATATCACAATATAGCAGTTTCGCACTTGTAACGGTAGAACACGCAGTATTTGGCTTGTTCATGCCGTTTTGTGTGCTTTCACAACATTTCACCTATCGCAGTTTAATACTCGCTATAAAACAACACTATCTCGTTAGATGACGTCGTTTTTGGTAGTTTCACGACGCTACCTAGCTTAAACTAACCTAACCTAACCTAACCTTCGCACTTCTATCGTTAGAAAACGTTTTACTCACCACTTTACAATGTTTTCTACAAGATTACGACGGTTTCATGCGCTTTCACATTAGATATCGCAGTTCCCAACTTGTAAAGGTGAAAAACACTGCATCTCACTAAGTGACATTGTTTATTGCGGTTTTAGCGCGGTTCATATCTTAACCTAACCTAACCTAACCTAACCCAACCTAACCTAACATAACCTAACCTAACCTAACCTAACCAAACCTAACCTAACGTAACCTAACCTAACCTAACCTAACCTAACCTAACCAAACCTAACCTAACCTAACCTAACCTAACGTAACCTAACCTAACCTAACCTAACGACGTTTTCAAGCGCTTTCACATTAGATATCGCAGTTCCCGACTTGTAATGGTGAAAAACACTGCATCTCATCAAGTGACATTGTTTAATGCGGTTTTACGACGGTTCATATCTTAACCTAACCTAACATTCGCACTTGTATTAAAAAACACTCTATTACACTGTTTCGTTCACAATTAGGATATTTGCATAACCTCACAGTTTTTCACCAACTTATTGCAGTACAGAACGCTGTATCTCGCTAAATGACATCGTTCTTTAAGGTTTCACGATACTTGCATGCGCTTTACCGAGAATGTCAAAACATAGCAGTTTCGCACTTGTAACGGTACAACACGCAGTATTTGGCTTGTTCATGCCGTTTTGTGTGCTTTCACATTTTACCTATCGCAGTTTCGTACTCGCAATAAAACAACACTATCTCGTTAGATGACGTCGTTTTTGGTGGTTTCACGACGCTACCTAGCTTAAACTAACATAACTCAACCTAACATAACCTTCGCACTTCTATCGTTAGAAAACGTTTTACTCGCTACTTTACATTGCTTTCTACAACAATACGACGGTTTCAAGCGCTTTCACATTAGATATCACAGTTCCCAACTTGTAAAGGTAAAAAACACTGCATCTCACTAAGTGACATTGTTTAATGCGGTTTTACGACGGTTCATACCTTAACCTAACGTAACCTAACCTAACCTAACCTAACCTTACCTAACCTAACCTAACCTAACCTAACCCAACCCAACCCAACCTAACCTAACCTAACCTAACCTAAACTAACCTAACCTAACCTAACCTAACCTAACCTAACCCAACCCAACCCAACCCAACCTAACCTAACCTAAGCTAACCTAACCAAACCTAACCTAACTTAACCTAACCTAACGTAACCTAACCTAACCTAACCTATTCTAACGTAACCTAACCTTTCCTGACCTAACCTAACCTAACGTAACCTAACCTAACCTAACCTAACATAACCTAACGTAACCTAACCTAACCTAACCTAACCTAGCGTAACCTAACCTAACCTAACCCAACCTAACCCAACCCAACCCAACCCAAACCAACAACACCCAACCAAACCTAACCTAACCTAACCTAACCTTACCTAACCTAACCAAATTATCCTTACCTAACCTAACCTAACCTAACGTAACCTAACCTAACCTAACCTAACCTAACCTAACGTAACCTAACCTAACCTAACCTAACCTAACCTAATCCAACCTAACCTAACCTAACCTAACCTAACCCAACTCAACCCAACCTAACCTAATCTAACCTAACCTAACCTAACCTAACCTAACAAAACCTAACCTAACCTAACCTAACCTAACGACGGTTGCAAGCGCTTTCACATTAGATATCGCAGTTCCCGACTTTTAATGGTGAAAAACACTGCATCTCACTAATTGACATTGTTTAATGCGGTTTTACGACGGTTCATATCTTAACCTAACCTAACATTCGCACTTGTATCTAAAACCGCTCTATTACACTGTTTTGTTCACAATTACCATATTTGCATAACCTCACAGTTTTTTACCAACTTATTGCAGTACAGAACGTTGTATCTCGCTAAATGACATTGTTCTTTAAGGTTTCACGATGCTTGCATGCGCTTTAACGAGAATATCACAATATAGCAGTTTCGCACTTGTAACGGTAGAACACGCAGTATTTGGCTTGTTCATGCCGTTTTGTGTGCTTTCACAACATTTCACCTATCGCAGTTTAATACTCGCTATAAAACAACACTATCTCGTTAGATGACGTCGTTTTTGGTAGTTTCACGACGCTTCCTAGCTTAAACTAACCTAACCTAACCTAACCTTCGCACTTCTATCGTTAGAAAACGTTTTACTCGCAACTTTACAATGTTTTCTACAAGATTACGACGGTTTCATGCGCTTTCACATTAGATATCGTAGTTCCCGACTTGTAATGTTGAAAAACACTACATCTCACTAAGTGACATTGTTTAATGCGGTTTTACGACGGTTGATATGTCAACCTAACCTAACATTCGCACTTGTATCTAAAGACGCTCAATTACACTGTTTCGTTCACAATTATGATATTTGCTTGACCTCACAGTTTCTCACCAACTTATTACAGTACAGAACGCTGTATCTCGCTAAATGACATCGTTCTTTAAGGTTTCACGATACTTGCATGCGCTTTACCGAGAATGTAAAAACATAGCAGTTTCGCACTTGTAACGGTACAACACGCAGTATTTGGCTTGTTCATGCCGTTTTGTGTGCTTTCACATTTTACCTATCGCAGTTTCGTACTCGCAATAAAACAACACTATCTCGTTAGATGACGTCGTTTTTGGTGGTTTCACGACGCTACCTAGCTTAAACTAACATAACTCAACCTAATATAACCTTCGCACTTCTATTGTTAGAAAACGTTTTACTCGCTACTTTACATTGCTTTCTACAACATTAAGACGGTTTCAAGCGCTTTCACATTAGATATCGCAGTTCCCAACTTGTAAAGGTGAAAAACACTGCATCTCACTAAGTGACATTGTTTATTGCGGTTTTACAACGGTTCATACCTTAACCTAACGTAACCTAACCTAACCCAACCTGACCTAACATAACCTAACCTAACATAACTTAACCTAACCTAACCTAACCAAACCTAACCTAACGTAACCTAACCTAACCTAACCTAACCTAACCTAACCTAACCTAACGACGTTTGCAAGCGCTTTCACATTAGATATCGCAGTTCCCAACTTGTAAAGGTGAAAAACACTGCATCTCACTAAGTGACATTGTTTAATGCGGTTTTAGCGCGGTTCGTATCTTAACCTAACCTAACCTAACCTAACCTAACCCAACCTAACCTAACATAACCTAACCTAACCTAACCTAACCAAACCTAACCTAACGTAACCTAACCTAACCTAACCTAACCTAACCTAACCTAACGACGTTTGCAAGCGCTTTCACATTAGATATCGCAGTTCCCGACTTGTAATGGTGAAAAACACTGCATCTCACTAAGTGACATTGTTTAATGCGGTTTTACGACGGTTCATTTCTTAACCTAACCTAACATTCGTACTTGTATGGAAAAACGCTCTATTACACTGTTTCGTTCACAATTACGATATTTGCATAACCTCACAGTTTTTCACCAACTTATTGCAGTACAGAACGCTGTATCTCGCTAAATGACATCGTTCTTTAAGGTTTCACGATGCTTGCATGCGCTTTAACAAGAATATCACATTATAGCAGTTTCGCACTTGTAACGGTACAACACGCAGTATCTGGCTTGTTCAAGCCGTTTTGTGTACTTTCACAACATTTCACCTATTGCAGTTACGTACATGCAATAAAACAACGCTATCTCGTTAGTTGACGTCCTTTTTGGTGGTCTCACGACGCTACATAGCTTAAACTAACATAACTCAAGCTAACCATCGCACTTCTATCGTTAGAAAACGTTTTACTCGCAACTTTACAATGTTTTCTACAAGATTACGACGGTTTCATGCGCTTTCACATTAGATATCGTAGTTCCCGACTTGTAATGTTGAAAAACACTACATCTCACTAAGTGACATTGTTTAATGCGGTTTTACGACGGTTGATATCTCAACCTAACCTAACATTCGCACTTGTATCTAAATACGCTCAATTACACTGTTTCGTTCACAATTACGATATTTGCTTGACCTCACAGTTTCTCACCAACCTATTACAGTTCAGAACGCTGTATCTCGCTAAATGACATCGTTCTTTAAGGTTTCACGATACTTGCATGCGCATTAACGAGAATATCACAATAAAGCAGTTTCGCACTTGTAACGGCACAAGACGCAGTATCTGGCTAGTTCATGCCATTTTGTGTGCTTTCACAACATTTCACCTATCGCAGTTTAATACTCGCTATAAAACAACACTATCTCGTTAGATGACGTCGTTTTTGGTAGTTTCACGACGCTACCTAGCTTAAACTAACCTAACCTAACCTAACCTTCGCACTTCTATCGTTAGAAAACGTTTTACTCACCACTTTACAATGTTTTCTACAAGATTACGACGGTTTCTTGCGCTTTCACATTAGATATCGTAGTTCCCTACTTGTAATGTTGAAAAACACTACATCTCACTAAGTGACATTGTTTAATGCGGTTTTACGACGGTTCATATCTTAACCTAACCTAACATTCGCACTTGTATCTAAAAACGCTCTATTACACTGTTTTGTTCACAATTACAATAATTGCATAACCTCACAGTTTTTCACCAACTTATTGCAGTACAGAACGTTGTATCTCGCTAAATGACATTGTTCTTTAAGGTTTCACGATGCTTGCATGCGCTTTAACGAGAATATCACAATATAGCAGTTTCACACTTGTCACGGTAAAACACGCAGTATTTGGCTTGTTCATGCCGTTTTGTGTGCTTTCACAACATTTCACCTATCGCAGTTTATTACTCGCTATAAAACAACACTATCTCGTTAGATGACGTCGTTTTTGGTAGTTTCACGACGCTACCTAACTTAAACTAACCTAACCTAACCTAACCTTCGCACTTCTATCGTTAGAAAACGTTTTACTCACCACTTTACAATGTTTTCTACAAGATTACGACGGTTTCATGCGCTTTCACATTAGATATCGCAGTTCCCAACTTGTAAAGGTGAAAAACACTGCATCTCACTAAGTGACATTGTTTAATGTGGTTTTAGCGCGGTTCATATCTTAACCTAACCTAACCTAACCTAACCCAACCTAACCTAACATAACCTAACCTAACCTAACCTAACCAAACCTAACCTAACGTAACCTAACCTAACCTAACCTAACCTAACCTAACGACGTTTGCAAGCGCTTTCGCATTAGATATCGCAGTTCCCGACTTGTAATGGTGAAAAACACAGCATCTCACTAAGTGACATTGTTTAATGCGGTTTTAGCGCGGTTCATATCTTAACCTAACCTAACCTTACCTAACCCAACCTAACCTAACCTAACCTAACCAAACCTTACCTAACATCCCTAACCTAACCTAACCTAACCTAACCTAACCAAACCTAACCTAACCTAACCTAACGTAACCTAACCTAACCTAACCTAACCTAACCTAACGACGTTTGCAAGCGCTTTCACATTAGATATCGCAGTTCCTGACTTGTAATGGTGAAAAACACTGCATCTCACTAAGTGACATTGTTTATTGCGGTTTTACGACGGTTCATATCTTAACCTAACCTAACATTCGCACTTGTATTAAAAAACGCTCTATTACACTGTTTCGTTCACAATTAGGATATTTGCATAACCTCACAGTTTTTCACCAACTTATTGCAGTACAGAACGCTGTATCTCGCTAAATGACATCGTTCTTTAAGGTTTCACGATGCTTGCATGCGCTTTAACGAGAATATCACAACATAGCAGTTTCGCACTTGTAACGGTACAACACGCAGTATTTGGCTTGTTCATGCCGTTTTGTGTGCTTTCACAACATTTCACCTATCGCAGTTTCGTACTCGCAATAAAACAACACTATCTCGTTAGATGACGTTGTCTTTGGTAGTTTCACGACGCTACCTAGCTTAAACTAACATAACTCAACCTAACATAACCTTCGCACTTCTATCGTTAGAAAACGTTTTACTCGCTACTTTACATTGCTTTCTACAACAATACGACGGTTTCAAGCGCTTTCACATTAGATATCGCAGTTCCCAACTTGTAAAGGTGAAAAACACTGCATCTCACTAAGTGACATTGTGTAATGCGGTTTTAGCGCGGTTCATATCTTAACCTAACCTAACCTAACCTAACCTAACCCAACCTAACCTAACATAACCTAACCTAACCTAACCTAACCAAACCTAACCTAACGTAACCTAACCTAACCTAACCTAACCTAACCTAACGACGTTTGCAAGCGCTTTCACATTAGATATCGCAGTTCCCGACTTGTAATGGTGAAAAACACAGCATCTCACTAAGTGACATTGTTTAATGCGGTTTTAGCGCGGTTCATATCTTAACCTAACCTAACCTTACCTAACCCAACCTAACCTAACCTAACCTAACCAAACCTTACCTAACATCCCTAACCTAACCTAACCTAACCTAACCTAACCAAACCTAACCTAACCTAACCTAACGTAACCTAACCTAACCTAACCTAACCTAACGACGTTTGCAAGCGCTTTCACATTAGATATCGCAGTTCCCAACTTGTAATGGTGAAAAACACTGCATCTCATCAAGTGACATTGTTTAATGCGGTTTTACGACGGTTCATATCTTAACCTAACCTAACATTCGCACTTGTATTAAAAAACGCTCTATTACACTGTTTCGTTCACAATTACGATATTTGCTTGACCTCACAGTTTCTCACCAACTTATTACAGTACAGAACGCTGTATCTCGCTAAATGACATCGTTCTTTAAGGTTTCACGATACTTGCATGCGCTTTACCGAGAATGTCAAAACATAGCAGTTTCGCACTTGTAACGGTACAACACGCAGTATTTGGCTTGTTCATGCCGTTTTGTGTGCTTTCACAACATTTCACCTATCGCAGTTTATTACTCGCTATAAAACAACACTATCTCGTTAGATGACGTCGTTTTTGGTACTTTCACGACGCTACCTAGCTTAAACTAACCTAACCTAACCTTCGCACTTCTATCGTTAGAAAACGTTTTACTCACCACTTTACAATGTTTTCTACAAGATTACGACGGTTTCATGCGCTTTCACATTAGATATCGTAGTTCCCGACTTGTATTGTTGAAAAACACTACATCTCACTAAGTGACATTGTTTAATGCGGTTTTACGACGGTTCATATCTTAACCTAACCTAACATTCGCACTTGTATCTAAAAACGCTCTATTACACTGTTTTGTTCACAATTACAATATTTGCATAACCTCACAGTTTTTCACCAACTCATTGCAGTACAGAACGTTGTATCTCGCTAAATGACATTGTTCTTTAAGGTTTCACGATGCTTGCATGCGCTCTAACGAGAATATCACAATATAGCAGTTTCGCACTTGTAACGGTAGAACACGCAGTATTTGGCTTGTTCATGCCGTTTTGTGTGCTTTCACAACATTTCACCTATCGCAGTTTAATACTCGCTATAAAACAACACTATCTCGTTAGATGACGTTGTTTTTGGTAGTTTCACGACGCTACCTAGCTTAAACTAACATAACTCAACCTAACATAACCTTCGCGCTTCTATCGTTAGAAAACGTTTTACTCGCTACTTTACATTGCTTTCTACAACAATACGACGGTTTCAAGCGCTTTCACATTAGATATCGCAGTTCCCAACTTGTAAAGGTGAAAAACACTGCATCTCACTAAGTGACATTGTGTAATGCGGTTTTAGCGCGGTTCATATCTTAACCTAACCTAACCTAACCTAACCTAACCCAACCTAACCTAACCAAACCTAACCTAACGTAACCTAACCTAACCTAACCTAACCTAACCTAACCAAACCTAACCTAACCTAACCTAACGTAACCTAACCTAACCTAACCTAACGACGTTTGCAAGCGCTTTCACATTAGATATCGCATTTCCCGACTTGTAATGGTGAAAAACACTGCATCTCATCAAGTGACATTGTTTAATGCGGTTTTTCGACGGTTCATATCTTAACCTAACCTAACATTCGCACTTGTATTAAAAAACGCTCTATTACACTGTTTCGTTCACAATTAGAATATTTGCATAACCTCACAGTTTTTCACCAACCTATTGCAGTACAGAACGCTGTATCTCGCTAAATGACATCGTTCTTTAAGGTTTCACGATGCTTGCATGCGCTTTAACGAGAATATCACAACATAGCAGTTTCGCACTTGTAACGGTACAACACGCAGTATTTGGCTTGTTCATGCCGTTTTGTGTGCTTTCACAACATTTCACCTATCGCAGTTTCGTACTCGCAATAAAACAACACTATCTCGTTAGATGACGTTGTTTTTGGTAGTTTCACGACGCTACCTAGCTTAAACTAACATAACTCAACCTAACATAACCTTCGCACTTCTATCGTTAGAAAACGTTTTACTCGCTACTTTACATTGCTTTCTACAACAATACGACGGTTTCAAGCGCTTTCACATTAGATATCACAGTTCCCAACTTGTAAAGGTGAAAAACACTGCATCTCACTAAGTGACATTGTTTAATGCGGTTTTACGACGGTTCATACCTTAACCTAACCTAACCTAACCTAACCTAACCTAACCTTACCTAACCTAACCTAACCTAACCCAACCCAACCCAACCTAACCTAACCTAACCTAACCTAAACTAACCTAACCCAACCTAACCTAACCTAACCTAACCTAACCCAACCCAACCCAACCCAACCTAACCTAACCTAAGCTAACCTAACCAAACCTAACCTAACTTAACCTAACCTAACGTAACCTAACCTAACCTAACCTAACCTATTCTAACGTAACCTAACCTTTCCTGACCTAACCTAACCTAACGTAACCTAACCTAACCTAACCTAACATAACCTAACGTAACCTAACCTAACCTAACCTAACCTAACCTAACCTAACCCAACCTAACCCAACCCAACCCAACCCAAACCAACAACACCCAACCCAACCTAACCTAACCTAACCTAACCTTACCTAACCTAACCAAATTATCCTTACCTAACCTAACCTAACCTAACGTAACCTAACCTAACCTAACGTAACCTAACCTAACCTAACCCAACCTAACCTAACCTAACCTAACCTAACCCAACTCAACCCAACCTAACCTAATCTAACCTAACCTAACCTAACCTAACAAAACCTAACCTAACCTAACCTAACCTAACCTAACGACGGTTGCAAGCGCTTTCACATTAGATATCGCAGTTCCCGACTTTTAATGGTGAAAAACACTGCATCTCACTAATTGACATTGTTTAATGCGGTTTTACGACGGTTCATATCTTAACCTAACCTAACATTCGCACTTGTATCTAAAACCGCTCTATTACACTGTTTTGTTCACAATTACCATATTTGCATAACCTCACAGTTTTTCACCAACTTATTGCAGTACAGAACGTTGTATCTCGCTAAATGACATTGTTCTTTAAGGTTTCACGATGCTTGCATGCGCTTTAACGAGAATATCACAATATAGCAGTTTCGCACTTGTAACGGTAGAACACGCAGTATTTGGCTTGTTCATGACGTTTTGTGTGCTTTCACAACATTTCACCTATCGCAGTTTAATACTCGCTATAAAACAACACTATCTCGTTAGATGACGTCGTTTTTGGTAGTTTCACGACGCTACCTAGCTTAAACTAACCTAACCTAACCTAACCTTTGCACTTCTATCGTTAGAAAACGTTTTACTCGCAACTTTACAATGTTTTCTACAAGATTATGACGGTTGCATGCGCTTTCACATTAGATATCGTAGTTCCCGACTTGTAATGTTGAAAAACACTACATCTCACTAAGTGACATTGTTTAATGCGGTTTTACGACGGTTGATATGTCAACCTAACCTGACATTCGCACTTGTATCTAAAGACGCTCAATTACACTGTTTCGTTCACAATTACGATATTTGCTTGACCTCACAGTTTCTCACCAACTTATTACAGTACAGAACGCTGTATCTCGCTAAATGACATCGTTCTTCAAGGTTTCACGATACTTGCATGCGCTTTACCGAGAATGTCAAAACATAGCAGTTTCGCACTTGTAACGGTACAACACGCAGTATTTGGCTTGTTCATGCCGTTTTGTGTTCTTTCACATTTTACCTATCGCAGTTTCGTACTCGCAATAAAACAACACTATCTCGTTAGATGACGTCGTTTTTGGTGGTTTCACGACGCTACCTAGCTTAAACTAACATAACTCAACCTAACATAACCTTCGCACTTCTATCGTTAGAAAACGTTTTACTCGCTACTTTACATTGCTTTCTACAACATCACGACGGTTTCAAGCGCTTTCACATTAGATATCGCAGTTCCCAACTTGTAAAGGTGAAAAACACTGCATCTCACTAAGTGACATTGTTTATTGCGGTTTTACAACGGTTCATACCTTAACCTAACGTAACCTAACCTAACCTAACCCAACCTAACCTAACATAACCTAACCTAACATAACCTAACCTAACCTAACCTAACCAAACCTAACCTAACCTAACCTAACCTAACCTAACCTAACCTAACGACGTTTGCAAGCGCTTTCACATTAGATATCGCAGTTCCCAATTTGTAAAGGTGAAAAACACTGCATCTCACTAAGTGACATTGTTTAATGCGGTTTTAGCGCGGTTCGTATCTTAACCTAACCTAACCTAACCTAACCTAACCCAACCTAACCTAACATAACCTAACCTAACCTAACCTAACCAAACCTAACCTAACGTAACCTAACCTAACCTAACCTAACCTAACCTAACGACGTTTGCAAGCGCTTTCACATTAGATATCGCAGTTCCCGACTTGTAATGGTGAAAAACACTGCATCTCATCAAGTGACATTGTTTAATGCGGTTTTACGACGGTTCATATCTTAACCTAACCTAACATTCGCACTTGTATTAAAAAACGCTCTATTACACTGTTTCGTTCACAATTAGGATATTTGCATAACCTCACAGTTTTTCACCAACTTATTGCAGTACAGAACGCTGTATCTCGCTAAATGACATCGTTCTTTAAGGTTTCACGATGCTTGCATGCGCTTTAACAAGAATATCACATTATAGCAGTTTCGCACTTGTAACGGTACAACACGCAGTATCTGGCTTGTTCAAGCCGTTTGGTGTACTTTCACAACATTTCACCTATTGCAGTTACGTACATGCAATAAAACAACGCTATCTCGTTAGTTGACGTCCTTTTTGGTGGTCTCACGACGCTACATAGCTTAAACTAACATAACTCAAGCTAACCTTCGCACTTCTATGGTTAGAAAACGTTTTACTCGCAACTTTACAATGTTTTCTACAAGATTACGACGGTTTCATGCGCTTTCACATTAGATATCGCAGTTCCCGACTTGTAATGGTGAAAAACACTGCATCTCATCAAGTGACGTTGTTTAATGCGGTTTTACGACGGTTCATATCTTAACCTAACCTAACATTCGCACTCGTATTAAAAAACGCTCTATTACACTGTTTCGTTCACAATTAGGATATTTGCATAACCTCACAGTTTTTCACCAACTTATTGCAGTACAGAACGCTGTATCTCGCTAAATGACATCGTTCTTTAAGGTTTCACGATGCTTGCATGCGCTTTAACGAGAATATCAAAACATAGCAGTTTCGCATTTGTAACGGTACAACACGCAGTATTTGGCTTGTTCATGCCGTTTTGTGTGCTTTCACAACATTTCACCTATCGCAGTTTCGTACTCGCAATAAAACAACACTATCTCGTTAGATGACGTTGTTTTTGGTAGTTTCACGACGCTACCTAGCTTAAACTAACATAACTCAACCTAACATAACCTTCGCACTTCTATCGTTAGAAAACGTTTTACTCGCTACTTTACATTGCTTTCTACAACAATACGACGGTTTCAAGCGCTTTCACATTAGATATCGCAGTTCCCAACTTGTAAAGGTGAAAAACACTGCATCTCACTAAGTGACATTGTGTAATGCGGTTTTAGCGCGGTTCATATCTTAACCTCACCTAACCTAACCTAACCTAACCCAACCTAACCTAACATAACCTAACCTAACCTAACCTAACCAAACCTAACCTAACGTAACCTAACCTAACCTAACCTAACCTAACCTAACGACGTTTGCATGCGCTTTCACATTAGATATCGCAGTTCCCGACTTGTAATGGTGAAAAACACTGCATCTCATCAAGTGACATTGTTTAATGCGGTTTTACGACGGTTCATATCTTAACCTAACCTAACATTCGCACTTGTATTAAAAAACGCTCTATTACACTGTTTCGTTCACAATTACGATATTTGCTTGACCTCACAGTTTCTCACCAACTTATTACAGTACAGAACGCTGTATCTCGCTAAATGACATCGTTCTTTAAGGTTTCACGATACTTGCATGCGCTTTACCGAGAATGTCAAAACATAGCAGTTTCGCACTTGTAACGGTACAACACGCAGTATTTGGCTTGTTCATGCCGTTTTGTGTGCTTTCACAACATTTCACCTATCGCAGTTTAATACTCGCTATAAAACAACACTATCTCGTTAGATGACGTCGTTTTTGGTACTTTCACGACGCTACCTAGCTTAAACTAACCTAACCTACCTTCGCACTTCTATCGTTAGAAAACGTTTTACTCACCAGTTTACAATGTTTTCTACAAGATTACGACGGTTTCATGCGCTTTCACATTAGATATCGTAGTTCCCGACTTGTAATGTTGAAAAACACTACATCTCACTAAGTGACATTGTTTAATGCGGTTTTACGACGGTTCATATCTTAACCTAACCTAACATTCGCACTTGTATCTAAAAACGCTCTATTACACTGTTTTGTTCACAATTACAATATTTGCATAATCTCACAGTTTTTCACCAACTCATTGCAGTACAGAACGTTGTATCTCGCTAAATGACATTGTTCTTTAAGGTTTCACGATGCTTGCATGCGCTCTAACGAGAATATCACAATATAGCAGTTTCGCACTTGTAACGGTAGAACACGCAGTATTTGGCTTGTTCATGCCGTTTTGTGTGCTTTCACAACATTTCACCTATCGCAGTTTAATACTCGCTATAAAACAACACTATCTCGTTAGATGACGTTGTTTTTGGTAGTTTCACGACGCTACCTAGCTTAAACTTAGATAACTCAACCTAACATAACCTTCGCGCTTCTATCGTTAGAAAACGTTTTACTCGCTACTTTACATTGCTTTCTACAACAATACGACGGTTTCAAGCGCTTTCACATTAGATATCGCAGTTCCCAACTTGTAAAGGTGAAAAACACTGCATCTCACTAAGTGACATTGTGTAATGCGGTTTTAGCGCGGTTCATATCTTAACCTAACCTAACCTAACCTAACCTAACCTAACCTAACCTAACCTAACCAAACCTAACCTAACGTAACCTAACCTAACCTAACCTAACCTAACCTAACCTAACCAAACCTAACCTAACCTAACCTAACGTAACCTAACCTAACCTAACCTAACGACGTTTGCAAGCGCTTTCACATTAGATATCGCAGTTCCCGACTTGTAATGGTGAAAAACACTGCATCTCATCAAGTGACATTGTTTAATGCGGTTTTACGACGGTTCATATCTTAACCTAACCTAACATTCGCACTTGTATTAAAAAACGCTCTATTACACTGTTTCGTTCACAATTAGAATATTTGCATAACCTCACAGTTTTTCACCAACTTATTGCAGTACAGAACGCTGTATCTCGCTAAATGACATCGTTCTTTAAGGTTTCACGATGCTTGCATGCGCTTTAACGAGAATATCACAACATAGCAGTTTCGCACTTGTAACGGTACAACACGCAGTATTTGGCTTGTTCATGCCGTTTTGTGTGCTTTCACAACATTTCACCTATCGCAGTTTCGTACTCGCAATAAAACAACACTATCTCGTTAGATGACGTTGTTTTTGGTAGTTTCACGACGCTACCTAGCTTAAACTAACATAACTCAACCTAACATAACCTTCGCACTTCTATCGTTAGAAAACGTTTTACTCGCTACTTTACATTGCTTTCTACAACAATACGACGGTTTCAAGCGCTTTCACATTAGATATCACAGTTCCCAACTTGTAAAGGTGAAAAACACTGCATCTCACTAAGTGACATTGTTTAATGCGGTTTTACGACGGTTCATACCTTAACCTAACGTAA
>NW_027464634.1:0-155000 GCF_043290135.1 Rhipicephalus microplus
CGTTTTTCAATACAAGTACGAATGTTAGGTTAGATTAAGATATGAACCGTCGTAAAACCGCTATAAACAATGTCAGTGAGATGCAGTGTTTTTCACCATTACAAGTTGGGAACTGCGATATCTAATGTGAAAGCGCTTGCAAACGTCGTTAGGTTAGGTTAGGTTAGGTTAGGTTAGGTTAGGTTAGGTTACGTTAGGTTAGGTTTGGTTAGGTTAGGTTAGGTTATGTTAGGTTAGGTTGGGTTAGGTTAGGTTAGGTTACGTTAGGTTAAGGTATGAACCGTCGTAAAACCGCAATAAACAATGTCACTTAGTGAGATGCAGTGTTTTTCACCTTTACAAGTTGGGAACTGCGATATCTAATGTGAAAGCGCTTGAAACCGTCGTAATGTTGTAGAAAGCAATGTAAAGTAGCGAGTAAAACGTTTTCTAACGATAGAAGTGCGGAGGTTATGTTAGGTTGAGTTATGTTAGTTTAAGCTAGGTAGCGTCGTGAAACCACCAAAAACGACGTCATCTAACGAGATAGTGTTGTTTTATTGCGAGTACGAAACTGCGATAGGTAAAATGTTGTGAAAGCACACAAAACGGCATGAACAAGCCAAATACTGCGTGTTGTACCGTTACAAGTGCGAAACTGCTATGTTGTGACATTCTCGGTAAAGCACATGCAAGTATCGTGAAACCTTAAAAAACGATGTCATTTAGCGAGATACAGTGTTCTGTACTGTAATAAGTTGGTGAGAAACTGTGAGGTCAAGCAAATATCGTAATTGTGAACGAAACAGTGTAATTGAGCGTCTTTAGATACAAGTGCGAATGTTAGGTTAGGTTGACATATCAACCGTCGTAAAACCGCATTAAACAATGTCACTTAGTGAGATGTAGTGTTTTTCAACATTACAAGTCGGGAACTACGATATCTAATGTGAAAGCGCATGAAACCGTCGTAATCTTGTAGAAAACATTGTAAAGTGGCGAGTAAAACGTTTTCTAACGATAGAAGTGCGAAGGTTAGGTTAAGTTAGGTTAGTTTAAGCTAGGTAGCGTCGTGAAACTACCAAAAACGACGTCATCTGACGAGATAGTGTTGTTTTATAGCGAGTAATAAACTGCGATAGGTGAAATGTTGTGAAAGCACACAAAACGGCATGAACAAGCCAAATACTGCGTGTTCTACCGTTACAAGTGCGAAACTGCTATATTGTGATATTCTCGTTAAAGCGCATGCAAGCATCGTGAAACCTTAAAGAACAATGTCATTTAGCGAGATACAGCGTTCTGTACTGCAAAGAGTTGGTGAAAAACTGTGAGGTTATGCAAATATCCTAATTGTGAACGAAACAGTGTAATAGAGCGTTTTTTAATACAAGTGCGAATGTTAGGTTAGGTTAAGATATGAACCGTCGTAAAACCGCATTAATCAGTCACTTAGTGAGATGCAGTGTGTTTCACCATTACAAGTCGGGAACTGCGATATCTAATGTGAAAGCGCTTGCAAACGTCGTTAGGTTAGGTTAGGTTAGGTTAGGTTAGCTTAGGTTAGGTTACGTTAGGTTAGGTTAGGTTAGGTTTGGTTAGGTTAGGTTAGGTTAGGGTATGTTAGGTAAGGTTGGGTTAGGTTAGGTTAGGTTATGTTGGTTTAGGTAAGGTTAGGTTAGGTTAAGATATGAACCGCGCTAAAACCGCGTTAAACAATGTCACTTAGTGAGATGCTGTGTTTTTCACCATTACAAGTCGGGAACTGCGATATCTAATGTGAAAGCGCATGAAACCGTCGTAATCTTGTAGAAAACATTGTAAAGTAGCGAATAAAACGTTTTCTAACGATAGAAGTGCGAAGGTTCGGTTAGTTTGAGCTAGGTAGCGTCGTGAAACCACCAAAAACGATGTCATCTAACGAGATAGTGTTGTTTTATTGCGAGTACGAAACAGCGATAGGTGAAATATTGGGAAAGCACACAAAATGGCATGAACTAGCCAGATACTGCGTCTTGTGCCGTTACAAGTGCGAAACTGCTTTATTGTGATATTCTCGTTAAAGCGCATGCAAGTATCGTGAAACCTTAAAGAACGATGTCATCTAGCGAGATACAGCGTTCTGTACTGTAATAAGTTGGTGAGAAACTGTGAGGTCAAGCAAATATCGTAATTGTGAACGAAACAGTGTAATAGAGCGTTTTTCAATACAAGTACGAATGTTAGGTTAGATTAAGATATGAACCGTCGTAAAACCGCTATAAACAATGTCACTTAGTGAGATGCAGTGTTTTTCACCATTACAAGTTGGGAACTGCGATATCTAATGTGAAAGCGCTTGCAAACGTCGTTAGGTTAGGTTAGGTTAGGTTAGGTTAGGTTAGGTTAGGTTACGTTAGGTTAGGTTTGGTTAGGTTAGGTTAGGTTATGTTAGGTTAGGTTGGGTTAGGTTAGGTTAGGTCACGTTAGGTTAAGGTATGAACCGTCGTAAAACCGCAATAAACAATGTCACTTAGTGAGATGCAGTGTTTTTCACCTTTACAAGTTGGGAACTGCGATATCTAATGTGAAAGCGCTTGAAACCGTCGTAATGTTGTAGAAAGCAATGTAAAGTAGCGAGTAAAACGTTTTCTAACGATAGAAGTGCGGAGGTTATGTTAGGTTGAGTTATGTTAGTTTAAGCTAGGTAGCGTCGTGAAACCACCAAAAACGACGTCATCTAACGAGATAGTGTTGTTTTATTGCGAGTACGAAACTGCGATAGGTAAAATGTTGTGAAAGCACACAAAACGGCATGAACAAGCCAAATACTGCGTGTTGTACCGTTACAAGTGCGAAACTGCTATGTTGTGACATTCTCGGTAAAGCACATGCAAGTATCGTGAAACCTTAAAAAACGATGTCATTTAGCGAGATACAGCGTTCTGTACTGTAATAAGTTGGTGAGAAACTGTGAGGTCAAGCAAATATCGTAATTGTGAACGAAACAGTGTAATTGAGCGTCTTTAGATACAAGTGCGAATGTTAGGTTAGGTTGACATATCAACCGTCGTAAAACCGCATTAAACAATGTCACTTAGTGAGATGTAGTGTTTTTCAACATTACAAGTCGGGAACTACGATATCTAATGTGAAAGCGCATGCAACCGTCGTAATCTTGTAGAAAACATTGTAAAGTGGCGAGTAAAACGTTTTCTAACGATAGAAGTGCGAAGGTTAGGTTAGGTTAGGTTAGTTTAAGCTAGGTAGCGTCGTGAAACTACCAAAAACGACGTCATCTAACGAGATAGTGTTGTTTTATAGCGAGTAATAAACTGCGATAGGTGAAATGTTGTGAAAGCACACAAAACGGCATGAACAAGCCAAATACTGCGTGTTCTACCGTTACAAGTGCGAAACTGCTATATTGTGATATTCTCGTTAGAGCGCATGCAAGCATCGTGAAACCTTAAAGAACAATGTCATTTAGCGAGATACAGCGTTCTGTACTGCAATAGGTTGGTGAAAAACTGTGAGGTTTTGCAAATATCCTAATTGTGAACGAAACAGTGTAATAGAGCGTTTTTTAATACAAGTGCGAATGTTAGGTTAGGTTAAGATATGAACCGTCGTAAAACCGCATTAATCAATGTCACTTAGTGAGATGCAGTGTGTTTCACCATTACAAGTCGGGAACTGCGATATCTAATGTGAAAGCGCTTGCAAACGTCGTTAGGTTAGGTTAGGTTAGGTTAGGTTAGGTTAGGTTAGGTTACGTTAGGTTAGGTTAGGTTAGGTTTGGTTAGGTTAGGTTAGGTTAGGTTAGGGTATGTTAGGTAAGGTTGGGTTAGGTTAGGTTAGGTTATGTTGGTTTAGGTAAGGTTAGGTTAGGTTAAGATATGAACCGCGCTAAAACCGCGTTAAACAATGTCACTTAGTGAGATGCTGTGTTTTTCACCATTACAAGTCGGGAACTGCGATATCTAATGTGAAAGCGCATGAAACCGTCGTAATCTTGTAGAAAACATTGTAAAGTAGCGAATAAAACGTTTTCTAACGATAGAAGTGCGAAGGTTCGGTTAGTTTGAGTTATGTTAGTTTAAGCTAGGTAGCGTCGTGAAACCACCAAAAACGACGTCATCTAACGAGATAGTGTTTTAATGCGAGTACGAAACTGCGACAGGTAAAATGTTGTGAAAGCACTCAAAACGGCATGAACAAGCCAAATACTGCGTGTTGTACCGTTACAAGTGCGAAACTGCTATGTTGTGACATTCTCGGTAAAGCGCATGCAAGTATCGTGAAACCTTAAAGAACGATGTCATTTAGCGAGATACAGCGTTCTGTAGTGTAATAAGTTGGTGAGAAACTGTGAGGTCAAGCAAATATCGTAATTGTGAACGAAACAGTGTAATTGAGCGTCTTTAGATACAAGTGCGAATGTTAGGTTAGGTTGACATATCAACCGTCGTATAACCGCATTAAACAATGTCACTTAGTGAGATGTAGTGTTTTTCAACATTACAAGTCGGGAACTACGATATCTAATGTGAAAGCGCATGAAACCGTCGTAATCTTGTAGAAAACATTATAAAGTGGCGAGTAAAACGTTTTCTAACGATAGAAGTGCGAAGGTTAGGTTAGGTTAGGTTAGTTAAGCTAGGTAGCGTCGTGAAACTACCAAAAACGACGTCATCTAACGAGATAGTGTTGTTTTATAGCGAGTATTAAACTGCGATAGGTGAAATGTTGTGAAAGCACACAAAACGGCATGAACAAGCCAAATACTGCGTGTTCTACCGTTACAAGTGCGAAACTGCTATATTGTGATATTCTCGTTAAATCGCATGCAAGCATCGTGAAACCTTAAAGAACAATGTCTTTTAGCGAGATACAGCGTTCTGTACTGCAATAAGTTGGTGAAAAACTGTGAGGTTATGCAAATATCGTAATTGTGAACAAAACAGTGTAATAGAGCGTTTTTAGATACAAGTGCGAATGTTAGGTTAGGTTAAGATATGAACCGTCGTAAAACCGCATTAAACAATGTCAATTACTGAGATGCAGTGTTTTTCACCATTAAAAGTGGGGAACTGCGATATTTAATGTGAAAGCGCTTGCAACCGTCGTTAGGTTAGGTTAGGTTAGGTTAGGTTAGGTTTGGATAGGTTAGGTTAGGTTAGGTTAGGTTGGGTTAGGTTAGGTAGGTTAGGTTACGTTAGGTTAGGTTACGTTAGGTTAGGTTAGTTTAGGTTAGTTTCGCAGTTTCGTACTCGCAATAAAACAACACTATCTCGTAAGATGACGTTGTTTTTGGTAGTTTCACGACGCTACCTAGCTTAAACTAACCTAACCTAACATGACCTTCGCACTTCTATCGTTAGAAAACGTTTTACTCGCTACTTTACATTGCTTTCTACAACATTACGACGGTTTCAAGCGCTTTCACATTAGATATCGCAGTTCCCAACTTGTAAAGGTGAAAAACACTGCATCTCACTAAGTGACATTGTTTATTGCGGTTTTACGACGGTTCATACCTTAACCTAACGTAACCTAACCTAACCTAACCCAACCTAACCTAACATAACCTAACCTAACCAAACCTAACCTAACGTAACCTAACCTAACCTAACCTAACCTAACCTAACCTAACCTAACGACGTTTGCAAGCGCTTTCACATTAGATATCGCAGTTCCCAACTTGTAATGGTGAAAAACACTGCATCTCACTAAGTGACATTGTTTAATGCGGTTTTACGACGGTTCATACCTTAACCTAACCTAACCTAACCTAACCTTACCTAACCTAACCTAACCTAACCCAACCCAACTTAACCTAACCTAACCTAACCTTACCTAAACTAACCTAACCCAACCTAACCTAACCTAACCTAACCTAACCCAACCTAACCCAACCCATCCCAACCTAACCTAACCTAAGCTAACCTAACCTAACCTAACCAAACCTAACCTAACCTAACTAAACCTAACCTAACATAACCTAACCTAACCTATTCTAACGTAACCTAACCTAACCTTACCTGACCTAACCTAACCTAACGTAACCTAACCTAACCTAACATAACCTAACGTAACCTAACCTAACCTAACGTAACCTAACCTAACCTAACCCAACCTAACCCAACCCAACCCAACCCAACAACACCCAACCCAACCTAACCTAACCTAACCTAACCTTACCTAACCTAACCAAATTATCCTTACCTAACCTAACCTAACCTAACGTAACCTAACCTAACATACCCTAACGTAACCTAACCTAACCTAACCTAACCTAACCCAACCTAACCTAACCTAACCTAACCTAACCTAACCCAACTCAACCCAACCTAACCTAATCTAACCTAACCTAACCTAACCTAACCAAACCTAACCTAACCAAACCTAACCTAACCTAACCTAACCTAACCTAACGACGGTTGCAAGCGCTTTCACATTAAATATCGCAGTTCCCCCACTTTTAATGGTGAAAAACACTGCATCTCAGTAATTGACATTGTTTAATGCGGTTTTACGACGGTTCATATCTTAACCTAACCTAACATTCGCACTTGTATCTAAAAACGCTCTATTACACTGTTTTGTTCACAATTACGATATTTGCATAACCTCACAGTTTTTCACCAACTTATTGCAGTACAGAACGCTGTATCTCGCTAAATGACATTGTTCTTTAAGGTTTCACGATGCTTGCTTGCGATTTAACGAGAATATCACAATATAGCAGTTTCGCACTTGTAACGGTAGAACACGCAGTATTTGGCTTGTTCATGCCGTTTTGTGTGCTTTCACAACATTTCACCTATCGCAGTTTAATACTCGCTATAAAACAACACTATCTCGTTAGATGACGTCGTTTTTGGTAGTTTCACGACGCTACCTAGCTTAACTAACCTAACCTAACCTAACCTTCGCACTTCTATCGTTAGAAAACGTTTTATTCGCTACTTTACAATGTTTTCTACAAGATTAAGACGGTTTCATGCGCTTTCACATTAGATATCGCAGTTCCCGACTTGTAATGGTGAAAAACACAGCATCTCACTAAGTGACATTGTTTAACGCGGTTTTAGCGCGGTTCATGTCTTAACCTAACCTAACCTTACCTAAACCAACCTAACCTAACCTAACCTAACCAAACCTTACCTAACATACCCTAACCTAACCTAACCTAACCTAACCTAACCTAACCTAATGTAACCTAACCTAACCTAACCTAACCTAACGTAACCTAACCTAACCTAACCTAACGTAACCTAACCTAACCTATTCTAACGTAACCTAACCTTACCTGACCTAACCTAACCTAACGTAACCTAACCTAACCTAACATAACCTAACGTAACCTAACCTAACCTAACCTAACGTAACCTAACCTAACCTAACCCAACCTAACCCAACCCAACCCAACCCAACAACACCCAACCCAACCTAACCTAACCTAACCTTACCTAACCTAACCAAATTATCCTTACCTAACCTAACCTAACCTAACGTAACCTAACCTAACCTAACCTAACGTAACCTAACCTAACGTAACCTAACCTAACCTAACCCAACCTAACCTAACCTAACCTAACCTAACCCAACTCAACCCAACCTAACCTAATCTAACCTAACCTAACCTAACCTAACCTAACCAAACCTAACCTAACCTAACCTAACCTAACCTAACGACGGTTGCAAGCGCTTTCACATTAAATATCGCAGTTCCCCACTTTTAATGGTGAAAAACACTGCATCTCAGTAATTGACATTGTTTAATGCGGTTTTACGACGGTTCATATCTTAACCTAACCTAACATTCGCACTTGTATCTAAAAACGCTCTATTACACTGTTTTGTTCACAATTACGATATTTGCATAACCTCACAGTTTTTCACCAACTTATTGCAGTACAGAACGCTGTATCTCGATGACATCGTTCTTTAAGGTTTCACGATACTTGCATGCGCTTTACCGAGAATGTCACAACATAGCAGTTTCGCACTTGTAACGGTACAACACGCAGTATTTGGCTTGTTCATGCCGTTTTGTGTGCTTTCACAACATTTTACCTATCGCAGTTTAATACTCGCTATAAAACAACACTATCTCGTTAGATGACGTCGTTTTTGGTAGTTTCACGACGCTACCTAGCTTAAACTAACCTAACCTAACCTAACCTTCGCACTTCTATCGTTAGAAAACGTTTTACTCGCTACTTTACATTGCTTTCTACAACATTAACGACGGTTTCAAGCGCTTTCACATTAGATATCGCAGTTCCCAACTTGTAAAGGTGAAAAACACTGCATCTCACTAAGTGACATTGTTTATTGCGGTTTTACGACGGTTCATACCTTAACCTAACGTAACCTAACCTAACCTAACCCAACCTAACCTAACATAACCTAACCTAACCTAACCTAACCAAACCTAACCTAACGTAACCTAACCTAACCTAACCTACCTAACCTAACCTAACGACGTTTGCAAGCGCTTTCACATTAGATATCGCAGTTCCCAACTTGTAATGGTGAAAAACACTGCATCTCACTAAGTGACATTGTTTAATGCGGTTTTACGACGGTTCATATCTTAATCTAACCTAACATTCGTACTTGTATTGAAAAACGCTCTATTACACTGTTTCGTTCACAATTACGATATTTGCATAACCTCACAGTTTTTCACCAACTTATTGCAGTACAGAACGCTGTATCTCGCTAAATGACATTGTTCTTTAAGGTTTCACGATGCTTGCATGCGCTTTAACGAGAATATCACAATATAGCAGTTTCGCACTTGTAACGGTAGAACACGCAGTATTTGGCTTGTTCATGCCGTTTTGTGTGCATTCACAACATTTCACCTATCGCAGTTTAATACTCGCAATAAAACAACACTATCTCGTTAGATGACGTCGTTTTTGGTAGTTTCACGACGCAACCTAGCTTAAACTAACCTAACCTAACCTAACCTTCGCACTTCTATCGTTAGAAAACGTTTTACTCGCAATTTTACAATGTTTTCTACAAGATTACGACGGTTTCATGCGCTTTCACATTAGATATCGTAGTTCCCGACTTGTAATGTTGAAAAACACTACATCTCACTAAGTGACATTGTTTAATGCGGTTTTACGACGGTTGATATCTCAACCTAATCTAACATTCGCACTTGTATCTAAAATACGCTCAATCACACTGTTTCGTTCACAATTACGATATTTGCTTGACCTCACAGTTTCTCACCAACTTATTACAGTACAGAACGCTGTATATCTCGCTAGATGACATCGTTCTTTAAGGTTTCACGATACTTGCATGCGCTTTAACGAGAATATCACAATAATGCAGTTTCGCACTTGTAACGGCACAAGACGCAGTATCTGGCTAGTTCATGCCATTTGTTGTGCTTTCCCAATATTTCACCTATCGCTGTTTCGTACTCGCAATAAAACAACACTATCTCGTTAGATGACATCGTTTTTGGTGGTTTCACGACGCTACCTAGCTCAAACTAACCGAACCTTCGCACTTCTATCGTTAGAAAACGTTTTATTCGCTACTTTACAAAGTTTTCTACAAGATTACGACGGTTTCATGCGCTTTCACATTAGATATCGCAGTTCCCGACTTGTAATGGTGGAAAACACAGCATCTCACTAAGTGACATTGTTTAATGCGGTTTTAGCGCGGTTCATATCTTAACCTAACCTAACCTTACCTAACCCAACCTAACCTAACCTAACCTAGCCAACCTTACCTAACATACCCTAACCTAACCTAACCTAACCTAACCAAACTAACCTAACCTAACCTAACCTAACCTAACGACGTTTGCAAGCGCTTTCACATTAGATATCGCAGTTCCCGACTTGTAATGGTGAAAACACTGCATCTCACTAAGTGACATTGTTTAATGCGGTTTTACGACGGTTCATACCTTAACCTAACCTAACCTAAACCTAACCTTACCTAACCTAACCTAACCTAACCCAACCCAACTTAACCTAACCTAACCTAAACTAACCTAACCCAACCTAACCTAACCTAACCTAACCTAACCCAACCTAAACCCAACCCATCCCAACCTAACCTAACCTTAGCTAACCTAACCTAACCTAACCAAACCTAACCTAACCTAACTTAACCTAACCTAACGTAACCTAACCTAACCTATTCTAACGTAACCTAACCTTACCTGACCTAACCTAACCTAACGTAACCTAACCTAACCTAACATAACCTAACGTAACCTAACCTACCCTAACCTAACGTAACCTAACCTAACCTAACCCAACCTAACCCAACCCAACCCAACCAACAACACCCAACCCAACCTAACCTAACCTTACCTAACCTAACCAAATTATCCTTACCTAACTAACCTAACCTAACGTAACCTAAACTAACCTAACCTAACGTAACCTAACCTAACGTAACCTAACCTAACTAACCCACCCTAACCTAACCTAACCTAACCTAACCAAACCTAACCTAACCTAACCTAACCTAACCTAACGACGGTTGCAAGCGCTTTCACATTAAATATCGCAGTTCCCCACTTTTAATGGTGAAAAACACTGCATCTCACTAAGTGACATTGATAGATGCGGTTTTACGACGGTTCATATCTTAACCTAACATTCGCACTTGTATTAAAAAACGCTCTATTACACTGTTTCGTTCACAATTAGGATATTTGCATAACCTCACAGTTTTTCACCAACTTATTGCAGTACAGAACGCTGTATCTCGCTAAATGACATTGTTCTTTAAGGTTTCACGATGCTTGCATGCGCTTTAACGAGAATATCACAATATAGCAGTTTCGCACTTGTAACGGTAGAACACGCAGTATTTGGCTTGTTCATGCCGTTTTGTGTGCTTTCACAACATTTCACCTATCGCAGTTTAATACTCGCTATAAAACAACACTATCTCGTTAGATGACGTCGTTTTTGGTAGTTTCACGACGCTACCTAGCTTAAACTAACCTAACCTAACCTAACCTTCGCACTTCTATCGTTAGAAAACGTTTTACTCGCCACTTTATAATGTTTTCTACAAGAGTACGACGGTTTCATGCGCTTTCACATTAGATATCGTAGTTCCCGACTTGTAATGTTGAAAAACACTACATCTCACTAAGCGACATTGTTTAATGCGGTTATACGACGGTTGATATGTCAACCTAACCTAACATTCGCACTTGTATCTAAGGACGCTCAATTACACTGTTTCGTTCACAATTACGATATTTGCTTGACCTCACAGTTTCTCACCAACTTATTACACTACAGAACGCTGTATCTCGCTAAATGACATCGTTCTTTAAGGTTTCACGATACTTGCATGCGCTTTACCGAGAATGTCACAACATAGCAGTTTCGCACTTGTAACGGTACAACACGCAGTATTTGGCTTGTTCATGCCGTTTTGAGTGCTTTCACAACATTTTACCTGTCGCAGTTTCGTACTCGCATTAAAACACTATCTCGTTAGATGACGTCGTTTTTGGTGGTTTCACGACGCTACCTAGCTTAAACTAACATAACTCAAACTAACCGAACCTTCGCACTTCTATCGTTAGAAAACGTTTTATTCGCTACTTTACAATGTTTTCTACAAGATTACGACGGTTTCATGCGCTTTCACATTAGATATCGCAGTTCCCGACTTGTAATGGTGAAAAACACAGCATCTCACTAAGTGACATTGTTTAACGCGGTTTTAGCGCGGTTCATATCTTAACCTAACCTAACCTTACCTAAACCAACATAACCTAACCTAACCTAACCCAACCTTACCTAACATACCCTAACCTAACCTAACCTAACCTAACCTAACCTAACCTAACGTAACCTAACCTAACCTAACCTAACCTAACCTAACCTAACCTAACCTAACCTAACGACGTTTGCAAGCGCTTTCACATTAGATATCGCAGTTCCCGACTTGTAATGGTGAAACACACTGCATCTCACTAAGTGACATTGATTAATGCGGTTTTACGACGGTTCATATCTTAACCTAACCTAACATTCGCACTTGTATTAAAAAACGCTCTATTACACTGTTTCGTTCACAATTAGGATATTTGCATAACCTCACAGTTTTTCACCAACTTATTGCAGTACAGAACGCTGTATCTCGCTAAATGACATTGTTCTTTAAGGTTTCACGATGCTTGCATGCGCTTTAACGAGAATATCACAATATAGCAGTTTCGCACTTGTAACGGTAGAACACGCAGTATTTGGCTTGTTCATGCCGTTTTGTGTGCTTTCACAACATTTCACCTATCGCAGTTTATTACTCGCTATAAAACAACACTATCTCGTTAGATGAAGTCGTTTTTGGTAGTTTCACGACGCTACCTAGCTTAAACTACCCTAACCTAACCTAACCTTCGCACTCCTATCGTTAGAAAACGTCTTACTCGCAACTTTACAATGTTTTCTACAAGATTACGACGGTTTCATGCGCTTTCACATTAGATATCGTAGTTCCCGACTTGTAATGTTGAAAAACACTACATCTCACTAAGTGACATTGTTTAATGCGGTTTTACGACGGTTGATATGTCAACCTAACCTAACATTCGCACTTGTATCTAAAGACGCTCAATTACACTGTTTCGTTCACAATTACGATATTTGCTTGACCTCACAGTTTCTCACCAACTTATTACAGTACAGAACGCTGTATCTCGCTAAATGACATCGTTCTTTAAGGTTTCACGATACTTGCATGCGCTTTACCGAGAATGTCACAACATAGCAGTTTCGCACTTGTAACGGTACAACACGCAGTATTTGGCTTGTTCATGCCGTTTTGTGTGCTTTCACAACATTTTACCTATCGCAGTTTCGTACTCGCAATAAAACAACACTATCTCGTTAGATGACGTCGTTTTTGGTGGTTTCACGACGCTACCTAGCTTAAACTAACATAACTCAACCTAACATAACCTCCGCACTTCTATCGTTAGAAAACGTTTTACTCGCTACTTTACATTGCTTTCTACAACATTACGACGGTTTCAAGCGCTTTCACATTAGATATCGCAGTTCCCAACTTGTAAAGGTGAAAAACACTGCATCTCACTAAGTGACATTGTTTATTGCGGTTTTACGACGGTTCATACCTTAACCTAACGTAACCTAACCTAACCTAACCCAACCTAACCTAACATAACCTAACCTAACCTAACCTAACCAAACCTAACCTAACGTAACCTAACCTAACCTAACCTAACCTAACCTAACCTAACGACGTTTGCAAGCGCTTTCACATTAGATATCGCAGTTCCCAACTTGTAATGGTGAAAAACACTGCATCTCACTAAGTGACATTGTTTAATGCGGTTTTACGACGGTTCATATCTTAATCTAACCTAACATTCGTACTTGTATTGAAAAACGCTCTATTACACTGTTTCGTTCACAATTACGATATTTGCATAACCTCACAGTTTTTCACCAACTTATTGCAGTACAGAACGCTGTATCTCGCTAAATGACATTGTTCTTTAAGGTTTCACGATGCTTGCATGCGCTTTAACGAGAATATCACAATATAGCAGTTTCGCACTTGTAACGGTAGAACACGCAGTATTTGGCTTGTTCATGCCGTTTTGTGTGCATTCACAACATTTCAACTATCGCAGTTTAATACTCGCAATAAAACAACACTATCTCGTTAGATGACGTCGTTTTTGGTAGTTTCACGACGCTACCTAGCTTAAACTAACCTAATCTAACCTAACCTTCGCACTTCTATCGTTAGAAAACGTTTTACTCGCAATTTTACAATGTTTTCTACAAGATTACGACGGTTTCATGCGCTTTCACATTAGATATCGTAGTTCCCGACTTGTAATGTTGAAAAACACTACATCTCACTAAGTGACATTGTTTAATGCGGTTTTACGACGGTTGATATCTCAACCTAACCTAACATTCGCACTTGTATCTAAATACGCTCAATTACACTGTTTCGTTCACAATTACGATATTTGCTTGACCTCACAGTTTCTCACCAACTTATTACAGTACAGAACGCTGTATCTCGCTAGATGACATCGTTCTTTAAGGTTTCACGATACTTGCATGCGCTTTAACGAGAATATCACAATAAAGCAGTTTCGCACTTGTAACGGCACAAGACGCAGTATCTGGCTAGTTCATGCCATTTTGTGTGCTTTCCCAATATTTCACCTATCGCTGTTTCGTACTCGCAATAAAACAACACAATCTCGTTAGATGACATCGTTTTTGGTGGTTTCACGACGCTACCTAGCTCAAACTAACCGAACCTTCGCACTTCTATCGTTAGAAAACGTTTTATTCGCTACTTTACAAATGT
Organism: Rhipicephalus microplus; assembly: GCF_043290135.1. NCBI lineage: Eukaryota > Metazoa > Arthropoda > Arachnida > Ixodida > Ixodidae > Rhipicephalus > Rhipicephalus microplus. The sequence goes on from NW_027464634.1 coordinate 14,341, forward strand.
TTCTACAAGATTACGACGGTTTCATGCGCTTTCACATTAGATATCGCAGTTCCCGACTTGTAATGGTGGAAAACACAGCATCTCACTAAGTGACATTGTTTAATGCGGTTTTAGCGCGGTTCATATCTTAACCTAACCTAACCTTACCTAACCCAACCTAACCTAACCTAACCTAGCCAAACCTTACCTAACATACCCTAACCTAACCTAACCTAACCTAACCAAACCTAACCTAACCTAACCTAACCTAACCTAACGACGTTTGCAAGCGCTTTCACATTAGATATCGCAGTTCCCGACTTGTAATGGTGAAAACACTGCATCTCACTAAGTGACATTGTTTAATGCGGTTTTACGACGGTTCATACCTTAACCTAACCTAACCTAACCTAACCTAACCTTACCTAACCTAACCTAACCTAACCCAACCCAACTTAACCTAACCTAACCTAACCTAACCTAAACTAACCTAACCCAACCTAACCTAACCTAACCTAACCTAACCCAACCTAACCCAACCCATCCCAACCTAACCTAACCTTAGCTAACCTAACCTAACCTAACCAAACCTAACCTAACCTAACTTAACCTAACCTAACGTAACCTAACCTAACCTATTCTAACGTAACCTAACCTTACCTGACCTAACCTAACCTAACGTACCTAACCTAACCTAACATAACCTAACGTAACCTAACCTAACCTAACCTAACGTAACCTAACCTAACCTAACCCAACCTAACCCAACCTAACCCAACCCAACCCAACCCAACAACACCCAACCCAACCTAACCTAACCTTACCTAACCTAACCAAATTATCCTTACCTAACCTAACCTAACCTAACGTAACCTAAACTAACCTAACCTAACGTAACCTAACCTAACGTAACCTAACCTAACCTAACCTAACCCAACCTAACCTAACCTAACCTAACCTAACCAAACCTAACCTAACCTAACCTAACCTAACCTAACGACGGTTGCAAGCGCTTTCACATTAAATATCGCAGTTCCCCACTTTTAATGGTGAAAAACACTGCATCTCACTAAGTTACATTGATTAATGCGGTTTTACGACGGTTCATATCTTAACCTAACCTAACATTCGCACTTGTATTAAAAAACGCTCTATTACACTGTTTCGTTCACAATTAGGATATTTGCATAACCTCACAGTTTTTCACCAACTTATTGCAGTACAGAACGCTGTATCTCGCTAAATGACATTGTTCTTTAAGGTTTCACGATGCTTGCATGCGCTTTAACGAGAATATCACAATATAGCAGTTTCGCACTTGTAACGGTAGAACACGCAGTATTTGGCTTGTTCATGCCGTTTTGTGTGCTTTCACAACATTTCACCTATCGCAGTTTAATACTCGCTATAAAACAACACTATCTCGTTAGATGACGTCGTTTTTGGTAGTTTCACGACGCTACCTAGCTTAAACTAACCTAACCTAACCTAACCTTCGCACTTCTATCGTTAGAAAACGTTTTACTCGCCACTTTACAATGTTTTCTACAAGATTACGACGGTTTCATGCGCTTTCACATTAGATATCGTAGTTCCCGACTTGTAATGTTGAAAAACACTACATCCCACTAAGTGACATTGTTTAATGCGGTTTTACGACGGTTGATATGTCAACCTAACCTAACATTCGCACTTGTATCTAAAGACGCTCAATTACACTGTTTCGTTCACAATTACGATATTTGCTTGACCTCACAGTTTCTCACCAACTTATTACAGTACAGAACGCTGTATCTCGCTAAATGACATCGTTCTTTAACGTTTCACGATACTTGCATGCGCTTTACCGAGAATGTCACAACATAGCAGTTTCGCACTTGTAACGGTACAACACGCAGTATTTGGCTTGTTCATGCCGTTTTGTGTGCTTTCACAACATTTTACCTATCGCAGTTTCGTACTCGCAATAAAACAACACTATCTCGTTAGATGACGTCGTTTTTGGTGGTTTCACGACGCTACCTAGCTTAAACTAACATAACTCAACCTAACATAACCTTCGCACTTCTATCGTTAGAAAACGTTTTACTCGCTACTTTACATTGCTTTTTACAACATTACGACGGTTTCAAGCGCTTTCACATTAGATATCGCAGTTCCCAACTTGTAAAGGTGAAAAACACTGCATCTCACTAAGTGACATTGTTTATTGCGGTTTTACGACGGTTCATACCTTAACCTAACGTAACCTAACCTAACCTAACCCAACCTAACCTAACATAACCTAACCTAACCTAACCTAACCAAACCTAACCTAACGTAACCTAACCTAACCTAACCTAACCTAATGTAACCTAACGACGTTTGCAAGCGCTTTCACATTAGATATCGCAGTTCCCAACTTGTAATGGTGAAAAACACTGCATCTCACTAAGTGACATTGTTTAATGCGGTTTTACGACGGTTCATACCTTAACCTAACCTAACCTAACCTAACCTTACCTAACCTAACCTAACCTAACCCAACCCAACTTAACCTAACCTTACCTAACCTTACCTAAACTAACCTAACCCAACCTAACCTAACCTAGCCTAACCCAACCTAACCCAACCCATCCCAACCTAACCTAACCTAAGCTAACCTAACCTAACCTAACCAAACCTAACCTAACCTAACTAAACCTAACCTAACATAACCTAACCTAACCTATTCTAACGTAACCTAACCTTACCTGACCTAACCTAACCTAACGTAACCTAACCTAACCTAACATAACCTAACGTAACCTAACCTAACCTAACCTAACGTAACCTAACCTAACCTAACCCAACCTAACCCAACCCAACCCAACCCAACAACACCCAACCCAACCTAACCTAACCTAACCTAACCTTACCTAACCTAACCAAATTATCCTTACCTAACCTAACCTAACCTAACGTAACGTAACCTAACCTAACCTACCCTAACGTAACCTAACCTAACGTAACCTAACCTAACCTAACCTAACCTAACCCAACCTAACCTAACCTAACCTAACCCAACTCAACCCAACCTAAACTAATCTAACCTAACCTAACCTAACCTAACCAAACCTAACCTAACCTAACCTAACCTAACCTAACCTAACGACGGTTGCAAGCGCTTTCACATTAAATATCGCAGTTCCCCACTTTTAATGGTGAAAAACACTGCATCTCAGTAATTGACATTGTTTAATGCGGTTTTACGACGGTTCATATCTTAACCTAACCTAACATTCGCACTTGTATCTAAAAACGCTCTATTACACTGTTTTGTTCACAATTACGATATTTGCATAACCTCACAGTTTTTCACCAACTTATTGCAGTACAGAACGCTGTATCTCGCTAAATGACATTGTTCTTTAAGGTTTCACGATGCTTGCATGCGATTTAACGAGAATATCACCATATAGCAGTTTCGCACTTGTAACGGTAGAACACGCAGTATTTGGCTTGTTCATGCCGTTTTGTGTGCTTTCACAACATTTCACCTATCGCACTTTAATACTCGCTATAAAACAACACTATCTCGTTAGATGACGTCGTTTTTGGTAGTTTCACGACGCTACCTAGCTTAACTAACCTAACCTAACCTAACCTTCGCACTTCTATCGTTAGAAAACGTTTTATTCGCTACTTTACAATGTTTTCTACAAGATTAAGACGGTTTCATGCGCTTTCACATTAGATATCGCAGTTCCCGACTTGTATAGGTGAAAAACACAGCATCTCACTAAGTGACATTGTTTAACGCTGTTTTAGCGCGGTTCATATCTTAACCTAACCTAACCTTACCTAAACCAACCTAACCTAACCTAACCTAACCAAACCTTACCTAACATACCCTAACCTAACCTAACCTAACCTAACCAAACCTAACCTAACCTAACCTAATGTAACCTAACCTAACCTAACCTAACCTAACGTAACCTAACCTAACCTAACCTAACGTAACCTAACCTAACCTATTCTAACGTAACCTAACCTTAACTGACCTAACCTAACCTAACGTAACCTAACCTAACCTAACATAACCTAACGTAACCTAACCTAACCTAACCTAACGTAACCTAACCTAACCTAACCCAACCAAACCCAACCCAACCCAACCCAACAACACCCAACCCAACCTAACCTAACCTAACCTTACCTAACCTAACCAAATTATCCTTACCTAACCTAACCTAACCTAACGTAACCTAACCTAACCTAACCTAACGTAACCCAACCTAACGTAACCTAACCTAACCTAACCTAACCCAACCTAACCTAACCTAACCTAACCTAACCCAACTCAACCCAACCTAACCTAATCTAACCTAACCTAACCTAACCTAACCTAACCAAACCTAACCTAACCTAACCTAACCTAACCTAACCTAACGACGGTTGCAAGCGCTTTCACATTAAATATCGCAGTTCCCCACTTTTAATGGTGAAAAACACTGCATCTCAGTAATTGACATTGTTTAATGCGGTTTTACGACGGTTCATATCTCAACCTAACCTAACATTCGCACTTGTATCTAAAAACGCTCTATTACACTGTTTTGTTCACAATTACGATATTTGCATTACCTCACAGTTTTTCACCAACTTATTGCAGTACAGAACGCTGTATCTCGCTAAATGACATTGTTCTTTAAGGTTTCACGATGCTTGCTTGCGATTTAACGAGAATATCACAATATAGCAGTTTCGCACTTGTAACGGTAGAACACGCAGTATTTGGCTTGTTCATGCCGTTTTGTGTGCTTTCACAACATTTCACCTATCGCAGTTTAATACTCGCTATAAAACAACACTATCTCGTTAGATGACGTCGTTTTTGGTAGTTTCACGACGCTACCTAGCTTAACTAACCTAACCTAACCTTCGCACTTCTATCGTTAGAAAACGTTTTATTCGCTACTTTACAATGTTTTCTACAAGATTAAGACGGTTTCATGCGCTTTCACATTAGATATCGCAGTTCCCGACTTGTAATGGTGAAAAACACAGCATCTCACTAAGTGACATTGTTTAACGCGGTTTTAGCGCGGTTCATATCTTAACCTAACCTAACCTTACCTAAACCAACCTAACCTAACCTAACCTAACCAAACCTTACCTAACATACCCTAACCTAACCTAACCTAACCTAACCAAACCTAACCTAACCTAACCTAATGTAACCTAACCTAACCTAACCTAACCTAACCTAACGTAACCTAACCTAACCTAACCTAACGTAACCTAACCTAACCTATTCTAACGTAACCTAACCTTACCTGACCTAACCTAACCTAACGTAACCTAACCTAACCTAACATAACCTAACGTAACCTAACCTAACCTAACGTAACCTAACCTAACCTAACCCAACCTAACCCAACCCAACCCAACCCAACAACACCCAACCCAACCTAACCTAACCTAACCTAACCTTACCTAACCTAACCAAATTATCCTTACCTAACCTAACCTAACCTAACGTAACCTAACCTAACCTAACCCAACCTAACCCAACCCAACCCAACCCAACAACACCCAACCCAACCTAACCTAAACTCAACCCAACCTAACCTAATCTAACCTAACCTAACCTAACCTAACCTAACCAAACCTAACCTAACCTAACCTAACCTAACCTAACCTAACGACGGTTGCAAGCGCTTTCACATTAAATATCGCAGTTCCCCACTTTTAATGGTGAAAAACACTGCATCTCAGTAATTGACATTGTTTAATGCGGTTTTACGACGGTTCATATCTTAACCTAACCTAACATTCGCACTTGTATCTAAAAACGCTCTATTACACTGTTTTGTTCACAATTACGATATTTGCATAACCTCACAGTTTTTCACCAACTTATTGCAGTACAGAACGCTGTATCTCGCTGAATGACATTGTTCTTTAAGGTTTCACGATGCTTGCATGCGATTTAACGAGAATATCACAATATAGCAGTTTCGCACTTGTAACGGTAGAACACGCAGTATTTGGCTTGTTCATGCCGTTTTGTGTGCTTTCACAACATTTCACCTATCGCAGTTTAATACTCGCTATAAAACAACACTATCTTGTTAGATGACGTCGTTTTTGGTAGTTTCACGACGCTACCTAGCTTAAACTAACATAACTCAACCTAACATGACCTTCGCACTTCTATCGTTAGAAAACGTTTTACTCGCTACTTTACATTGCTTTCTACAACATTACGACGGTTTCAAGCACTTTCACATTAGATATCACAGTTCCCAACTTGTAAAGGTGAAAAACACTGCATCTCACTAAGTGACATTGTTTAATGCGGTTTTACGACGGTTCATACCTTAACCTAACCTAACCTAACCTAACCTAACCTAACCTTACCTAACCTAACCTAACCTAACCCAACCCAACTTAACCTAACCTAACGTAACCTAACCTAACCTAACCTAACGTAACCTAACCTAACCTAACCCAACCTAATCCAACCCAACCCAACCCAACAACACCCAACCCAACCTAACCTAACCTAACCTAACCTTACCTAACCTGACCAAATTATCCTTACCTAACCTAACCTAACCTAACGTAACGTAACCTAACGTAACCTAACCTAACCTAACCTAACCTAACCTAACCCAACCTAACCTAACCTAACCTAACCTAACCCAACTCAACCCAACCTAACCTAATCTAACCTAACCTAACCTAACCTAACCTAACCAAACCTAACCTAACCTAACCTAACCTAACCTAACGACGGTTGCAAGCGCTTTCACATTAAATATTGCAGTTCCCCACTTTTAATGGTGAAAAACACTGCATCTCAGTAATTGACATTGTTTAATGCGGTTTTACGACGGTTCATATCTTAACCTAACCTAACATTCGCACTTCTATCTAAAAACGCTCTATTACACTGTTTTGTTCACAATTACGATATTTGCATAACCTCACAGTTTTTCACCAACTTATTGCAGTACAGAACGCTGTGTCTCGCTAAATGACATTGTTCTTCAAGGTTTCACGATGCTTGCATGCGATTTAACGAGAATATCACAATATAGCCGTTTCGCACTTGTAACGGTAGAACACGCAGTATTTGGCTTGTTCATGCCGTTTTGTGTGTTTTCACAACATTTCACCTATCGCAGTTTAATACTCGCTATAAAACAACACTATCTCGTTAGATGACGTCGTTTTTGGTAGTTTCACGACGCTACCTAGCTTAAACTAACCTAACCTAACCTAACCTTCGCACTTCTATCGTTAGAAAACGTTTTACTCGCCACTTTACAATGTTTTCTACAAGATTACGACGGTTTCATGCGCTTTCACATTAGATATCGTAGTTCCCGACTTGTAATGTTGAAAAACACTACATCTCACTAAGTGACATTGTTTAATGCGGTTTTACGACGGTTGATATGTCAACCTAACCTAACATTCGCACTTGTATCTAAAGACGCTCAATTACACTGTTTCGTTCACAATTACGATATTTGCTTGACCTCACAGTTTCTCACTAACTTATTACAGTACAGAATGCTGTATCTCGCTAAATGACATCGTTCTTTAAGGTTTCACGATACTTGCATGCGCTTTACCGAGAATGTCACAACATAGCAGTTTCGCACTTGTAACGGTACAACACGCAGTATTTGGCTTGTTCATGCCGTTTTGAGTGCTTTCACAACATTTTACCTGTCGCAGTTTCGTACTCGCATTAAAACAACACTATCTCGTTAGATGACGTCGTTTTTGGTGGTTTCACGACGCTACCTAGCTTAAACTAACATAACTCAAACTAACCGAACCTTCGCACTTCTATCGTTAGAAAACGTTTTAATCGCTACTTTACATTGTTTTCTACAAGATTACGACGGTTTCATGCGCTTTCACATTAGATATCGCAGTTCCCGACTTGTAATGGTGAAAAACACAGCATCTCACTAAGTGACATTGTTTAACGCGGTTTTAGCGCGGTTCATATCTTAACCTAACCTAACCTTACCTAAACCAACCTAACCTAACCTAACCTAACCAAACCTTACCTAACATACCCTAACCTAACCTAACCTAACCTAACCAAACCTAACCTAACCTAACCTAACGTAACCTAACCTAACCTAACCTAACCTAACGACGTTTGCAAGCGCTTTCACATTAAATATTGCAGTTCCCCACTTTTAATGGTGAAAAACACTGCATCTCAGTAATTGACATTGTTTAATGCGGTTTTACGACGGTTCATATCTTAACCTAACCTAACATTCGCACTTCTATCTAAAAACGCTCTATTACACTGTTTTGTTCACAATTACGATATTTGCATAACCTCACAGTTTTTCACCAACTTATTGCAGTACAGAACGCTGTGTCTCGCTAAATGACATTGTTCTTCAAGGTTTCACGATGCTTGCATGCGATTTAACGAGAATATCACAATATAGCCGTTTCGCACTTGTAACGGTAGAACACGCAGTATTTGGCTTGTTCATGCCGTTTTGTGTGTTTTCACAACATTTCACCTATCGCAGTTTAATACTCGCTATAAAACAACACTATCTCGTTAGATGACGTCGTTTTTGGTAGTTTCACGACGCTACCTAGCTTAATCTAACCTAACCTAACCTAACCTTCGCACTTCTATCGTTAGAAAAAGTTTTACTCGCCACTTTACAATGTTTTCTACAAGATTACGACGGTTTCATGCGCTTTCACATTAGATATCGTAGTTCCCGACTTGTAATGTTGAAAAACACTACATCTCACTAAGTGACATTGTTTAATGCGGTTTTACGACGGTTGATATGTCAACCTAACCTAACATTCGCACTTGTATCTAAAGACGCTCAATTACACTGTTTCGTTCACAATTACGATATTTGCTTGACCTCACAGTTTCTCACTAACTTATTACAGTACAGAATGCTGTATCTCGCTAAATGACATCGTTCTTTAAGGTTTCACGATACTTGCATGCGCTTTACCGAGAATGTCACAACATAGCAGTTTCGCACTTGTAACGGTACAACACGCAGTATTTGGCTTGTTCATGCCGTTTTGAGTGCTTTCACAACATTTTACCTGTCGCAGTTTCGTACTCGCATTAAAACAACACTATCTCGTTAGATGACGTCGTTTTTGGTGGTTTCACGACGCTACCTAGCTTAAACTAACATAACTCAAACTAACCGAACCTTCGCACTTCTATCGTTAGAAAACGTTTTAATCGCTACTTTACAATGTTTTCTACAAGATTACGACGGTTTCATGCGCTTTCACATTAGATATCGCAGTTCCCGACTTGTAATGGTGAAAAACACAGCATCTCACTAAGTGACATTGTTTAACGCGGTTTTAGCGCGGTTCATATCTTAACCTAACCTAACCTTACCTAAACCAACCTAACCTAACCTAACCTAACCAAACCTTACCTAACATACCCTAACCTAACCTAACCTAACCTAACCAAACCTAACCTAACCTAACCTAACGTAACCTAACCTAACCTAACCTAACCTAACGACGTTTGCAAGCGCTTTCACATTAGATATCGCAGTTCCCGACTTGTAATGGTGAAAAACACTGCATCTCACTAAGTGACATTAATTAATGCGGTTTTACGACGGTTCATATCTTAACCTAACCTAACATTCGCACTTGTATTAAAAAACGCTCTATTACACTGTTTCGTTCACAATTAGGATATTTGCATAACCTCACAGTTTTTCACCAACTTTTTGCAGTACAGAACGCTGTATCTCGCTAAATGACACTGTTCTTTAAGGTTTCACGATGCTTGCATGCGCTTTAACGAGAATATCACAATATAGCAGTTTCGCACTTGTAACGGTAGAACACGCAGTATTTGGCTTGTTCATGCCGTTTTGTGTACTTTCACAACATTTCACCTATCGCAGTTTAATACTCGCTATAAAACAACACTATCTCGTTAGATGACGTGGTTTTTGGTAGTTTCACGACGCTACCTAGCCTAAACTAACCTAACCTAACCTAACCTTCGCACTTCTATCGTTAGAAAACGTTTTACTCGCAATTTTACAATGTTTTCTACAAGAATACGACGGTTTCATGCGCTTTCGCATTAGATATCGTAGTTCCCGACTTGTAATGTTGAAAAACACTACATCTCACTAAGTGACATTGTTTAATGCGGTTTTAGCGCGGTTCATATCTTAACCTAACCTAACCTTACCTAACCCAACCTAACCTAACCTAACCTAACCAAACCTTACCTAACATACCCTAACCTAACCTAACCTAACCTAACCAAACCTAACCTAACCTAACCTAACCTAACCTAACCTAACCTAACCTAACGACGTTTGCAAGCACTTTCACATTAGATATCGCAGTTCCCGACTTGTAATGGTGAAAACACTGCATCTCAACCTAACCCAACCCAACTTAACCTAACCTAACCTAACCTAACCTAAACTAACCTAACCCAACCTAACCTAACCTAACCTAACCTAACCCAATCTAACCCAACCCATCCCAACCTAACCTAACCTAAGCTAACCTAACCTAACCTAACCAAACCTAACCTAACCTAACTTAACCTAACCTAACGTAACCTAACCTAACCTATTCTAACGTAACCTAACCTTACCTGACCTAACCTAACCTAACGTAACCTAACCTAACCTAACATAACCTAACGTAACCTAACCTAACCTAACGTAACCTAACCTAACCTAACCCAACCTAACCTAACGTAACCTAACCTAACCTAACCTAACCTAACGTAACCTAACCTAACCTAACCCAACCTAACCCAACCCAACCCAACCCAACAACACCCAACCCAACCTAACCTAACCTAACCTAACCTTACCTAACCTAACCAAATTATCCTTACCTAACCTAACCTAACCTAACGTAACGTAACCTAACGTAACCTAACCTAACGTAACCTAACCTAACCTAACCTAACCCAACCTAACCTAACCTAACCTAACCTAACCCAACTCAACCCAACCTAACCTAATCTAACCTAACCTAACCTAACCTAACCAAACCTAACCTAACCTAACCTAACCTAACCTAACTTAACGACGTTTGCAAGCGCTTTCACATTAGATATCGCAGTTCCCGACTTGTAATGGTGAAAACACTGCATCTCACTAAGTGACATTGTTTAATGCGGTTTTACGACGGTTCATACCTTAACCTAACCTAACCTAACCTAACCTAACCTTACCTAACCTAACCTAACCTAACCCAACCCAACTTAACCTAACCTAACCTAACCTAACCTAAACTAACCTAACCCAACCTAACCTAACCTAACCTAACCTAACCCAACCTAACCCAACCCATCCCAACCTAACCTAACCTTAGCTAACCTAACCTAACCTAACCAAACCTAACCTAACCTAACTTAACCTAACCTAACGTAACCTAACCTAACCTATTCTAACGTAACCTAACCTTACCTGACCTAACCTAACCTAACGTACCTAACCTAACCTAACATAACCTAACGTAACCTAACCTAACCTAACCTAACGTAACCTAACCTAACCTAACCCAACCTAACCCAACCTAACCCAACCCAACCCAACCCAACAACACCCAACCCAACCTAACCTAACCTTACCTAACCTAACCAAATTATCCTTACCTAACCTAACCTAACCTAACGTAACCTAAACTAACCTAACCTAACGTAACCTAACCTAACGTAACCTAACCTAACCTAACCTAACCCAACCTAACCTAACCTAACCTAACCTAACCAAACCTAACCTAACCTAACCTAACCTAACCTAACGACGGTTGCAAGCGCTTTCACATTAAATATCGCAGTTCCCCACTTTTAATGGTGAAAAACACTGCATCTCACTAAGTTACATTGATTAATGCGGTTTTACGACGGTTCATATCTTAACCTAACCTAACATTCGCACTTGTATTAAAAAACGCTCTATTACACTGTTTCGTTCACAATTAGGATATTTGCATAACCTCACAGTTTTTCACCAACTTATTGCAGTACAGAACGCTGTATCTCGCTAAATGACATTGTTCTTTAAGGTTTCACGATGCTTGCATGCGCTTTAACGAGAATATCACAATATAGCAGTTTCGCACTTGTAACGGTAGAACACGCAGTATTTGGCTTGTTCATGCCGTTTTGTGTGCTTTCACAACATTTCACCTATCGCAGTTTAATACTCGCTATAAAACAACACTATCTCGTTAGATGACGTCGTTTTTGGTAGTTTCACGACGCTACCTAGCTTAAACTAACCTAACCTAACCTAACCTTCGCACTTCTATCGTTAGAAAACGTTTTACTCGCCACTTTACAATGTTTTCTACAAGATTACGACGGTTTCATGCGCTTTCACAATAGATATCGTAGTTCCCGACTTGTAATGTTGAAAAACACTACATCCCACTAAGTGACATTGTTTAATGCGGTTTTACGACGGTTGATATGTCAACCTAACCTAACATTCGCACTTGTATCTAAAGACGCTCAATTACACTGTTTCGTTCACAATTACGATATTTGCTTGACCTCACAGTTTCTCACCAACTTATTACAGTACAGAACGCTGTATCTCGCTAAATGACATCGTTCTTTAAGGTTTCACGATACTTGCATGCGCTTTACCGAGAATGTCACAACATAGCAGTTTCGCACTTGTAACGGTACAACACGCAGTATTTGGCTTGTTCATGCCGTTTTGTGTGCTTTCACAACATTTTACCTATCGCAGTTTCGTACTCGCAATAAAACAACACTATCTCGTTAGATGACGTCGTTTTTGGTGGTTTCACGACGCTACCTAGCTTAAACTAACATAACTCAACCTAACATAACCTTCGCACTTCTATCGTTAGAAAACGTTTTACTCGCTACTTTACATTGCTTTCTACAACATTACGACGGTTTCAAGCGCTTTCACATTAGATATCGCAGTTCCCAACTTGTAAAGGTGAAAAACACTGCATCTCACTAAGTGACATTGTTTATTGCGGTTTTACGACGGTTCATACCTTAACCTAACGTAACCTAACCTAACCTAACCCAACCTAACCTAACATAACCTAACCTAACCTAACCTAACCAAACCTAACCTAACGTAACCTAACCTAACCTAACCTAACCTAACCTAATGTAACCTAACGACGTTTGCAAGCGCTTTCACATTAGATATCGCAGTTCCCAACTTGTAATGGTGAAAAACACTGCATCTCACTGACATTGTTTATAGCGGTTTTACGACGGTTCATACCTTAACCTAACCTAACCTAACCTAACCTTACCTAACCTAACCTAACCTAACCCAACCCAACTTAACCTAACCTTACCTAACCTTACCTAAACTAACCTAACCCAACCTAACCTAACCTAGCCTAACCCAACCTAACCCAACCCATCCCAACCTAACCTAACCTAAGCTAACCTAACCTAACCTAACCAAACCTAACCTAACCTAACTAAACCTAACCTAACATAACCTAACCTAACCTATTCTAACGTAACCTAACCTTACCTGACCTAACCTAACCTAACGTAACCTAACCTAACCTAACATAACCTAACGTAACCTAACCTAACCTAACCTAACGTAACCTAACCTAACCTAACCTTACCTAACCTAACCAAATTATCCTTACCTAACCTAACCTAACCTAACGTAACCTAACCTAACCTACCCTAACGTAACCTAACCTAACGTAACCTAACCTAACCTAACCTAACCTAACCCAACCTAACCTAACCTAACCTAACCCAACTCAACCCAACCTAAACTAATCTAACCTAACCTAACCTAACCTAACCAAACCTAACCTAACCTAACCTAACCTAACCTAACCTAACGACGGTTGCAAGCGCTTTCACATTAAATATCGCAGTTCCCCACTTTTAATGGTGAAAAACACTGCATCTCAGTAATTGACATTGTTTAATGCGGTTTTACGACGGTTCATATCTTAACCTAACCTAACATTCGCACTTGTATCTAAAAACGCTCTATTACACTGTTTTGTTCACAATTACGATATTTGCATAACCTCACAGTTTTTCACCAACTTATTGCAGTACAGAACGCTGTATCTCGCTAAATGACATTGTTCTTTAAGGTTTCACGATGCTTGCATGCGATTTAACGAGAATATCACCATATAGCAGTTTCGCACTTGTAACGGTAGAACACGCAGTATTTGGCTTGTTCATGCCGTTTTGTGTGCTTTCACAACATTTCACCTATCGGACTTTAATACTCGCTATAAAACAACACTATCTCGTTAGATGACGTCGTTTTTGGTAGTTTCACGACGCTACCTAGCTTAACTAACCTAACCTAACCTAACCTTCGCACTTCTATCGTTAGAAAACGTTTTATTCGCTACTTTACAATGTTTTCTACAAGATTAAGACGGTTTCATGCGCTTTCACATTAGATATCGCAGTTCCCGACTTGTATAGGTGAAAAACACAGCATCTCACTAAGTGACATTGTTTAACGCTGTTTTAGCGCGGTTCATATCTTAACCTAACCTAACCTTACCTAAACCAACCTAACCTAACCTAACCTAACCAAACCTTACCTAACATACCCTAACCTAACCTAACCTAACCTAACCTAACCAAACCTAACCTAACCTAACCTAATGTAACCTAACCTAACCTAACCTAACGTAACCTAACCTAACCTATTCTAACGTAACCTAACCTTAACTGACCTAACCTAACCTAACGTAACCTAACCTAACCTAACATAACCTAACGTAACCTAACCTAACCTAACCTAACGTAACCTAACCTAACCTAACCCAACCTAACCCAACCCAACCCAACCCAACAACACCCAACCCAACCTAACCTAACCTAACCTTACCTAACCTAACCAAATTATCCTTACCTAACCTAACCTAACCTAACGTAACCTAACCTAACCTAACCTAACGTAACCCAACCTAACGTAACCTAACCTAACCTAACCTAACCCAACCTAACCTAACCTAACCTAACCTAACCCAACTCAACCCAACCTAACCTAATCTAACCTAACCTAACCTAACCTAACCTAACCAAACCTAACCTAACCTAACCTAACCTAACCTAACCTAACCTAACGACGGTTGCAAGCGCTTTCACATTAAATATCGCAGTTCCCCACTTTTAATGGTGAAAAACACTGCATCTCAGTAATTGACATTGTTTAATGCGGTTTTACGACGGTTCATATCTCAACCTAACCTAACATTCGCACTTGTATCTAAAAACGCTCTATTACACTGTTTTGTTCACAATTACGATATTTGCATTACCTCACAGTTTTTCACCAACTTATTGCAGTACAGAACGCTGTATCTCGCTAAATGACATTGTTCTTTAAGGTTTCACGATGCTTGCTTGCGATTTAACGAGAATATCACAATATAGCAGTTTCGCACTTGTAACGGTAGAACACGCAGTATTTGGCTTGTTCATGCCGTTTTGTGTGCTTTCACAACATTTCACCTATCGCAGTTTAATACTCGCTATAAAACAACACTATCTCGTTAGATGACGTCGTTTTTGGTAGTTTCACGACGCTACCTAGCTTAACTAACCTAACCTAACCTTCGCACTTCTATCGTTAGAAAACGTTTTATTCGCTACTTTACAATGTTTTCTACAAGATTAAGACGGTTTCATGCGCTTTCACATTAGATATCGCAGTTCCCGACTTGTAATGGTGAAAAACACAGCATCTCACTAAGTGACATTGTTTAACGCGGTTTTAGCGCGGTTCATATCTTAACCTAACCTAACCTTACCTAAACCAACCTAACCTAACCTAACCTAACCAAACCTTACCTAACATACCCTAACCTAACCTAACCTAACCTAACCTAACCAAACCTAACCTAACCTAACCTAATGTAACCTAACCTAACCTAACCTAACCTAACCTAACGTAACCTAACCTAACCTAACCTAACGTAACCTAACCTAACCTATTCTAACGTAACCTAACCTTACCTGACCTAACCTAACCTAACGTAACCTAACCTAACCTAACATAACCTAACGTAACCTAACCTAACCTAACCTAGCGTAACCTAACCTAACCTAACCCAACCTAACCCAACCCAACCCAACCCAACAACACCCAACCCAACCTAACCTAACCTAACCTAACCTTACCTAACCTAACCAAATTATCCTTACCTAACCTAACCTAACCTAACGTAACCTAACCTAACCTAACCCAACCTAACCCAACCCAACCCAACCCAACAACACCCAACCCAACCTAACCTAAACTCAACCCAACCTAACCTAATCTAACCTAACCTAACCTAACCTAACCTAACCTAACCAAACCTAACCTAACCTAACCTAACCTAACCTAACGACGGTTGCAAGCGCTTTCACATTAAATATCGCAGTTCCCCACTTTTAATGGTGAAAAACACTGCATCTCAGTAATTGACATTGTTTAATGCGGTTTTACGACGGTTCATATCTTAACCTAACCTAACATTCGCACTTGTATCTAAAAACGCTCTATTACACTGTTTTGTTCACAATTACGATATTTGCATAACCTCACAGTTTTTCACCAACTTATTGCAGTACAGAACGCTGTATCTCGCTGAATGACATTGTTCTTTAAGGTTTCACGATGCTTGCATGCGATTTAACGAGAATATCACAATATAGCAGTTTCGCACTTGTAACGGTAGAACACGCAGTATTTGGCTTGTTCATGCCGTTTTGTGTGCTTTCACAACATTTCACCTATCGCAGTTTAATACTCGCTATAAAACAACACTATCTTGTTAGATGACGTCGTTTTTGGTAGTTTCACGACGCTACCTTGCTTAAACTAACATAACTCAACCTAACATGACCTTCGCACTTCTATCGTTAGAAAACGTTTTACTCGCTACTTTACATTGCTTTCTACAACATTACGACGGTTTCAAGCACTTTCACATTAGATATCACAGTTCCCAACTTGTAAAGGTGAAAAACACTGCATCTCACTAAGTGACATTGTTTAATGCGGTTTTACGACGGTTCATACCTTAACCTAACCTAACCTAACCTAACCTAACCTAACCCAACTCAACCCAACCTAACCTAATCTAACCTAACCTAACCTAACCTAACCTAACCAAACCTAACCTAACCTAACCTAACCTAACCTAACCTAACGACGGTTGCAAGCGCTTTCACATTAAATATTGCAGTTCCCCACTTTTAATGGTGAAAAACACTGCATATCAGTAATTGACATTGTTTAATGCGGTTTTACGACGGTTCATATCTTAACCTAACCTAACATTCGCACTTCTATCTAAAAACGCTCTATTACACTGTTTTGTTCACAATTACGATATTTGCATAACCTCACAGTTTTTCACCAACTTATTGCAGTACAGAACGCTGTGTCTCGCTAAATGACATTGTTCTTCAAGGTTTCACGATGCTTGCATGCGATTTAACGAGAATATCACAATATAGCCGTTTCGCACTTGTAACGGTAGAACACGCAGTATTTGGCTTGTTCATGCCGTTTTGTGTGTTTTCACAACATTTCACCTATCGCAGTTTAATACTCGCTATAAAACAACACTATCTCGTTAGATGACGTCGTTTTTGGTAGTTTCACGACGCTACCTAGCTTAAACTAACCTAACCTAACCTAACCTTCGCACTTCTATCGTTAGAAAACGTTTTACTCGCCACTTTACAATGTTTTCTACAAGATTACGACGGTTTCATGCGCTTTCACATTAGATATCGTAGTTCCCGACTTGTAATGTTGAAAAACACTACATCTCACTAAGTGACATTGTTCAATGCGGTTTTACGACGGTTGATATGTCAACCTAACCTAACATTCGCACTTGTATCTAAAGACGCTCAATTACACTGTTTCGTTCACAATTACGATATTTGCTTGACCTCACAGTTTCTCACTAACTTATTACAGTACAGAATGCTGTATCTCGCTAAATGACATCGTTCTTTAAGGTTTCACGATACTTGCATGCGCTTTACCGAGAATGTCACAACATAGCAGTTTCGCACTTGTAACGGTACAACACGCAGTATTTGGCTTGTTCATGCCGTTTTGAGTGCTTTCACATTTTACCTGTCGCAGTTTCGTACTCGCATTAAAACAACACTATCTCGTTAGATGACGTCGTTTTTGGTGGTTTCACGACGCTACCTAGCTTAAACTAACATAACTCAAACTAACCGAACCTTCGCACTTCTATCGTTAGAAAACGTTTTAATCGCTACTTTACATTGTTTTCTACAAGATTACGACGGTTTCATGCGCTTTCACATTAGATATCGCAGTTCCCGACTTGTAATGGTGAAAAACACAGCATCTCACTAAGTGACATTGTTTAACGCGGTTTTAGCGCGGTTCATATCTTAACCTAACCTAACCTTACCTAAACCAACCTAACCTAACCTAACCTAACCAAACCTTACCTAACATACCCTAACCTAACCTAACCTAACCTAACCAAACCTAACCTAACCTAACCTAACGTAACCTAACCTAACCTAACCTAACCTAACCTAACGACGTTTGCAAGCGCTTTCACATTAGATATCGCAGTTCCCGACTTGTAATGGTGAAAAACACTGCATCTCACTAAGTGACATTAATTAATGCGGTTTTACGACGGTTCATATCTTAACCTAACCTAACATTCGCACTTGTATTAAAAAACGCTCTATTACACTGTTTCGTTCACAATTAGGATATTTGCATAACCTCACAGTTTTTCACCAACTTTTTGCAGTACAGAACGCTGTATCTCGCTAAATGACATTGTTCTTTAAGGTTTCACGATGCTTGCATGCGCTTTAACGAGAATATCACAATATAGCAGTTTCGCACTTGTAACGGTAGAACACGCAGTATTTGGCTTGTTCATGCCGTTTTGTGTGCTTTCACAACATTTCACCTATCGCAGTTTAATACTCGCTATAAAACAACACTATCTCGTTAGATGACGTGGTTTTTGGTAGTTTCACGACGCTACCTAGCCTAAACTAACCTAACCTAACCTAACCTTCGCACTTCTATCGTTAGAAAACGTTTTACTCGCAATTTTACAATGTTTTCTACAAGAATACGACGGTTTCATGCGCTTTCGCATTAGATATCGTAGTTCCCGACTTGTAATGTTGAAAAACACTACATCTCACTAAGTGACATTGTTTAATGCGGTTTTAGCGCGGTTCATATCTTAACCTAACCTAACCTTACCTAACCCAACCTAACCTAACCTAACCTAACCAAACCTTACCTAACATACCCTAACCTAACCTAACCTAACCTAACCAAACCTAACCTAACCTAACCTAACCTAACCTAACCTAACCTAACGACGTTTGCAAGCGCTTTCACATTAGATATCGCAGTTCCCGACTTGTAATGGTGAAAACACTGCATCTCAACCTAACCCAACCCAACTTAACCTAACCTAACCTAACCTAACCTAAACTAACCTAACCCAACCTAACCTAACCTAACCTAACCTAACCCAACCTAACCCAACCCATCCGAACCTAACCTAACCTAAGCTAACCTAACCTAACCTAACCTAACCTAACTTAACCTAACCTAACGTAACCTAACCTAACCTATTCTAACGTAACCTAACCTTACCTGACCTAACCTAACCTAACGTAACCTAACCTAACCTAACATAACCTAACGTAACCTAACCTAACCTAACGTAACCTAACCTAACCTAACCCAACCTAACCTAACGTAACCTAACCTAACCTAACCTAACCTAACGTAACCTAACCTAACCTAACCCAACCTAACCCAACCCAACCCAACCCAACAACACCCAACCCAACCTAACCTAACCTAACCTAACCTTACCTAACCTAACCAAATTATCCTTACCTAACCTAACCTAACCTAACGTAACGTAACCTAACGTAACCTAACCTAACCTAACCTAACCCAACCTAACCTAACCTAACCTAACCTAACCCAACTCAACCCAACCTAACCTAATCTAATCTAACCTAACCTAACCTAACCTAACCTAACCTAACCAAACCTAACCTAACCTAACCTAACCTAACCTAACCTAACGACGGTTGCAAGCGCTTTCACATTAAATATTGCAGTTCCCCACTTTTAATGGTGAAAAACACTGCATCTCAGTAATTGACATTGTTTAATGCGGTTTTACGACGGTTCATATCTTAACCTAACCTAACATTCGCACTTCTATCTAAAAACGCTCTATTACACTGTTTTGTTCACAATTACGATATTTGCATAACCTCACAGTTTTTCACCAACTTATTGCAGTACAGAACGCTGTGTCTCGCTAAATGACATTGTTCTTCAAGGTTTCACGATGCTTGCATGCGATTTAATGAGAATATCACAATATAGCCGTTTCGCACTTGTAACGGTAGAACACGCAGTATTTGGCTTGTTCATGCCGTTTTGTGTGTTTTCACAACATTTCACCTATCGCAGTTTAATACTCGCTATAAAACAACACTATCTCGTTAGATGACGTCGTTTTTGGTAGTTTCACGACGCTACCTAGCTTAAACTAACCTAACCTAACCTAACCTTCGCACTTCTATCGTTAGAAAACGTTTTACTCGCCACTTTACAATGTTTTCTACAAGATTACGACGGTTTCATGCGCTTTCACATTAGATATCGTAGTTCCCGACTTGTAATGTTGAAAAACACTACATCTCACTAAGTGACATTGTTTAATGCGGTTTTACGACGGTTGATATGTCAACCTAACCTAACATTCGCACTTGTATCTAAAGACGCTCAATTACACTGTTTCGTTCACAATTACGATATTTGCTTGACCTCACAGTTTCTCACTAACTTATTACAGTACAGAATGCTGTATCTCGCTAAATGACATCGTTCTTTAAGGTTTCACGATACTTGCATGCGCTTTACCGAGAATGTCACAACATAGCAGTTTCGCACTTGTAACGGTACAACACGCAGTATTTGGCTTGTTCATGCCGTTTTTAGTGCTTTCACAACATTTTACCTGTCGCAGTTTCGTACTCGCATTAAAACAACACTATCTCGTTAGATGACGTCGTTTTTGGTGGTTTCACGACGCTACCTAGCTTAAACTAACATAACTCAAACTAACCGAACCTTCGCACTTCTATCGTTAGAAAACGTTTTATCGCTACTTTACAATGTTTTCTACAAGATTACGACGGTTTCATGCGCTTTCACATTAGATATCGCAGTTCCCGACTTGTAATGGTGAAAAACACAGCATCTCACTAAGTGACATGTTTTAACGCGGTTTTAGCGCGGTTCATATCTTAACCTAACCTAACCTTACCTAAACCAACCTAACCTAACCTAACCTAACCAAACCTTACCTAACATACCCTAACCTAACCTAACCTAACCTAACCAAACCTAACCTAACCTAACCTAACCTAACCTAACCTAACCTAACGACGTTTGCAAGCGCTTTCACATTAGATATCGCAGTTCCCGACTTGTAATGGTGAAAAACACTGCATCTCACTAAGTGACATTGATTAATGCGGTTTTACGACGGTTCTTATCTTAACCTAACCTAACATTCGCACTTGTATTAAAAACGCTCTATTACACTGTTTCGTTCACAATTAGGATATTTGCATAACCTCACAGTTTTTCACCAACTTTTTGCAGTACAGAACGCTGTATCTCGCTAAATGACATTGTTCTTTAAGGTTTCACGATGCTTGCATGCGCTTTAACGAGAATATCACAATATAGCAGTTTCGCACTTGTAACGGTAGAACACGCAGTATTTGGCTTGTTCATGCCGTTTTGTGTGCTTTCACAACATTTCACCTATCGCAGTTTAATACTCGCTATAAAACAACACTATCTCGATAGATGACGTGGTTTTTGGTAGTTTCACGACGCTACCTAGCCTAAACTAACCTAACCTAACCTAACCTTCGCACTTCTATCGTTAGAAAACGTTTTACTCGCAATTTTACAATGTTTTCTACAAGAATACGACGGTTTCATGCGCTTTCGCATTAGATATCGTAGTTCCCGACTTGTAATGTTGAAAAACACTACATCTCACTAAGTGACATTGTTTAATGCGGTTTTACGACGGTTGATATGTCAACCTAACCTAACATTCGCATTTGTAACTAAAGACGCTCAATTACACTGTTTCGTTCACAATTACGATATTTGCTTGACCTCACAGTTTCTCACCAACTTATTACAGTACAGACGCTGTATCTCGCTAAATGACATCGTTCTTTAAGGTTTCACGATACTTGCATGCGCTTTACCGAGAATGTCACAACATAGCAGTTTCGCACTTGTAACGGTACAACACGCAGTATTTGGCTTGTTCATGCCGTTTTGTGTGCTTTCACAACATTTTACCTATCGCAGTTTAGTACTCGCAATAAAACAACACAATCTCGTTAGATGACGTCGTTTTTGGTGGTTTCACGACGCTACCTAGCTTAAACTAACATAACTCAACCTAACATAACCTTCGCACTTCTATCGTTAGAAAACGTTTTACTCGCTACTTTACATTGCTTTCTACAACATTACGACGGTTTCAAGCGCTTTCACATTAGATATCGCAGTTCCCAACTTGTAAAGGTGAAAAACACTGCATCTCACTAAGTGACATTGTTTATTGCGGTTTTACGACGGTTCATACCTTAACCTAACGTAACCTAACCTAACCTAACCCAACCTAACCTAACATAACCTAACCTAACCTAACCTAACCAAACCTAACCTAACGTAACCTAACCTAACCTAACCTAACCTAACCTAACGACGTTTGCAAGCGCTTTCACATTAGATATCGCAGTTCCCAACTTGTAATGGTGAAAAACACTGCATCTCACTAAGTGACATTGTTTAATGCGGTTTTACGACGGTTGATATCTCAACCTAACCTAACATTCGCACTTGTATCTAAATACGCTCAATTACACTGTTTCGTTCACAATTACGATATTTGCTTGACCTCATAGTTTCTCACCAACTTATTACAGTACAGAACGCTGTATCTCGCTAGATGACATCGTTCTTTGTTTCACGATACTTGCATGCGCTTTAACGAGAATATCACAATAAAGCAGTTTTGCACTTGTAACGGCACAAGACGCAGTATCTGGCTAGTTCATGCCATTTTGTGTGCTTTCCCAATATTTCACCTATCGCAGTTTCGTACTCGCAATAAAACAACACTATCTCGTTAGATGACATCGTTTTTGGTGGTTTCACGACGCTACCTAGCTCAAACTAACCGAACCTTCGCACTTCTATCGTTATAAAACGTTTTATTCGCTACTTTACAATGTTTTCTACAAGATTACGACGGTTTCATGCGCTTTCACATTAGTTTTCGCAGTTCCCGACTTGTAATGGTGGAAAACACAGCATCTCACTAAGTGACATTGTTTAATGCGGTTTTAGCGCGGTTCACATCTTAACCTAACCTAACCTTACCTAACCCAACCTAACCTAACCTAACCTAACCAAACCTTACCTAACATACCCTAACCTAACCTAACATAACCTAACCAAACCTAACCTAACCTAACCTAACCTAACCTAACGACGTTTGCAAGCGCTTTCACATTAGATATCGCAGTTCCCGACTTGTAATGGTGAAAACACTGCATCTCACTAAGTGACATTGTTTAATGCGGTTTTACGACGGTTCATACCTTAACCTAACCTAACCTAACCTAACCTTACCTAACCTAACCTAACCTAACCCAACCCAACTTAACCTAACCTAACCTAACCTAACCTAAACTAACCTAACCCAACCTAACCTAACCTAACCTAACCCAACCTAACCCAACCCATCCCAACCTAACCTAACCTAAGCTAACCTAACCTAACCTAACCAAACCTAACCTAACCTAACTTAACCTAACCTAACGTAACCTAACCTAACCTATTCTAACGTAACCTAACCTTACCTGACCTAACCTAACCTAACGTAACCTAACCTAACCTAACATAACCTAACGTAACCTAACCTAACGTAACCTAACCTAACCTAACGTAACCTAACCCAACCTAACCCAACCCAACCCAACAACACCCAACCCAACCTAACCTAACCTAACCTA
Organism: Rhipicephalus microplus; assembly: GCF_043290135.1. Lineage (NCBI taxonomy): Eukaryota > Metazoa > Arthropoda > Arachnida > Ixodida > Ixodidae > Rhipicephalus > Rhipicephalus microplus. The sequence goes on from NW_027464634.1 coordinate 38,489, forward strand.
ACCTTACCTAACCTAATCAAATTATCCTTACCTAACCTAACCTAACCTAACGTAACCTAACCTAACGTAACCTAACCTAACCTAACCTAACCCAACCTAACCTAACCTAACCTAACCCAACTCAACCCAACCTAACCTAATCTAACCTAACCTAACCTAACCTAACCTAACCAAACCTAACCTAACCTAACCTAACCTAACCTAACGACGGTTGCAAGCGCTTTCACATTAAATATCGCAGTTCCCCACTTTTAATGGTGAAAAACACTGCATCTCAGTAATTGACATTGTTTAATGCGGTTTTACGACGGTTCATATCTTAACCTAACCTAACATTCGCACTTGTATCTAAAAACGCTCTATTACACTGTTTTGTTCACAATTACGATATTTGCATAACCTCACAGTTTTTCACCAACTTATTGCAGTACAGAACGCTGTATCTCGCTAAATGACATTGTTCTTTAAGGTTTCACGATGCTTGCATGCGATTTAACGAGAATATCACAATATAGCAGTTTCGCACTTGTAACGGTAGAACACGCAGTATTTGGCTTGTTCATGCCGTTTTGTGTGCTTTCACAACATTTTGCCTATCGCAGTTTCGTACTCGCAATAAAACAACACTATCTCGTTAGATGACGTCGTTTTTGGTGGTTTCACGACGCTACCTAGCTTAAACTAACATAACTCAACCTAACATCACCTTCGCACTTCTATCGTTAGAAAACGTTTTACTCGCTACTTTACATTGCTTTCTACAACATTACGACGGTTTCAAGCGCTTTCACATTAGATATCGCAGTTCCCAACTTGTAGAGGTGAAAAACACTGCATCTCACTAAGTGACATTGTTTATTGCGGTTTTACGACGGTTCATACCTTAACCTAACGTAACCTAACCTAACCTAACCCAACCTAACCTAACATAACCTAACCTAACCTAACCTAACCAAACCTAACCTAACGTAACCTAACCTAACCTAACCTAACCTAACGACGTTTGCAAGTGCTTTCACATTAGATATCGCAGTTCCCAACTTGTAATGGTGAAAAACACTGCATCTCACTAAGTGACATTGTTTAATGCGGTTTTACGACGGTTCATATTTTAACCTAACCTAACATTCGTACTTGTATTGAAAAACGCTCTATTACACTGTTTCGTTCACAATTAGGATATTTGCATAACGTCACAGTTTTTCACCAACTTATTGCAGTACAGAACGCTGTATCTCGCTAAATGACATTGTTCTTTAAGGTTTCACGATGCTTGCATGCGCTTTAACGAGAATATCACAATATAGCAGTTTCGCACTTGTAACGGTAGAACACGCAGTATTTGGCTTGTTCATGCCGTTTTGTGTGCTTTCACAACATTTCACCTATCGCAGTTTAATACTCGCTATAAAACAACACTATCTCGTTAGATGACGTCGTTTTTGGTAGTTTCACGACGCTACCTAGCTTAAACTAACCTAACCTAACCTAACCTTCGCACTTCTATCGTTAGAAAACGTTTTACTCGCAACTTTACAATGTTTTCTACAAGATTACGACGGTTTCATGCGCTTTCACATTAGATATCGTAGTTTCCGACTTGTAATGTTGAAAAACACTACATCTCACTAAGTGACATTGTTTAATGCGGTTTTACGACGGTTGATATGTCAACCTAACCTAACATTCGCACTTGTATCTAAAGACGCTCAATTACACTGTTTCGTTCACAATTACGATATTTGCTTGACCTCACAGTTTCTCACCAACTTATTACAGTACAGAACGCTGTATCTCGCTAAATGACACCGTTCTTTAAGGTTTCACGATACTTGCATGCGCTTTACCGAGAATGTGACAACATAGCAGTTTCGCACTTGTAACGGTACAACACGCAGTATTTGGCTTATTCATGCCGTTTTGAGTGCTTTCACAACATTTTACCTGTCGCAGTTTCGTACTCGCATTAAAACAACACTATCTCGTTAGATGACGTCGTTTTTGGTGGTTTCACGACGCTACCTAGCTTAAACTAACATAACTCAAACTAACCGAACCTTCGCACTTCTATCGTTAGAAAACGTTTTATTCGCTACTTTACAATGTTTTCTACAAGATTACGACGGTTTCATGCGCTTTCACATTATATATCGCAGTTCCCGACTTGTAATGGTGAAAAACACAGCATCTCACTAAGTGACATTGTTTAACGCGGTTTTAGCGCGGTTCATATCTTAACCTAACCTAACCTTACCTAAACCAACCTAACCTAACCTAACCTAACCAAACCTTACCTAACATACCCTAACCTAACCTAACCTAACCTAACCTAACCAAACCTAACCTAACCTAACCTAACGTAACCTAACCTAACCTAACCTAACCTAACGACGTTTGCAAGCGCTTTCACATTAGATATCGCAGTTCCCGACTTGTAATGGTGAAAAACACTGCATCTCACTAAGTGACATTGATTAATGCGGTTTTACGACGGTTCATATCTTAACCTAACCTAACATTCGCACTTGTATTAAAAAACGTTCTATTACACTGTTTCGTTCACAATTAGGATATTTGCATAACGTCACAGTTTTTCACCAACTTATTGCAGTACAGAACGCTGTATCTCGCTAAATGACATTGTTCTTTAAGGTTTCACGATGCTTGCATGCGCTTTAACGAGAATATCACAATATAGCAGTTTCGCACTTGTAACGGTAGAACACGCAGTATTTGGCTTGTTCATGCCGTTTTGTGTGCTTTCACAACATTTCACCTATCGCAGTTTAATACTCGCTATAAAACAACACTATCTCGTTAGATGACGTCGTTTTTGGTAGTTTCACGACGCTACCTAGCTTAAACTAACCTAACCTAACCTAACCTTCGCACTTCTATCGTTAGAAAACGTTTTACTCGCAATTTTACAATGTTTTCTACACGATTACGACGGTTTCATGCGCTTTCACATTAGATATCGCAGTTCCCGACTTGTAATGGTGGAAAACACAGCATCTCACTAAGTGACATTGTTTATTGCGGTTTTAGCGCGGTTCATATCTTAACCTAACCTAACCTTACCTAACCCAACCTAACCTAACCAAACCTTACCTAACATACCCTAACCTAACCTAACCTAACCTAACCAAACCTAACCTAACCTAACCTAACCTAACCTAACCTAACCTAACGACGTTTGCAAGCGCTTTCACATTAGATATCGCAGTTCCCGACTTGTAATGATGAAAACACTGCATCTCACTAAGTGACATTGTTTATTGCGGTTTTACGACGGTTCATACCTTAACCTAACCTAACCTAACCTAACCTAACCTTACCTAACCTAACCTAACCTAACCCAACCCTACTTAACCTAACCTAACCTAACCTAACCTAAACTAACCTAACCCAACCTAACCTAACCTAACCTAACCCAACCTAACCCAACCCATCCCAACCTAACCTAACCTAAGCTAACCTAACCTAACCTAACCAAACCTAACCTAACCTAACTTAACCTAACCTAACGTAACCTAACCTATTCTAACGTAACCTAACCTTACCTGACCTAACCTAACCTAACGTAACCTAACCTAACCTAACATAACCTAACGTAACCTAACCTAACCTAACGTAACCTAACCTAACCTAACCCAACCTAACCCAACCCAACCCAACCCAACAACACCCAACCCAACCTAACCTAACCTAACCTAACCTTACCTAACCTAACCAAATTATCCTTACCTAACCTAACCTAACGTAACGTAACCTAACCTAACCTAACCTAACCTAACCTAACCTAACCTAACCAAACCTAACCTAACCTAACCTAACCTAACCTAACCTAACCTAACCTAACCTAACGACGGTTGCAAGCGCTTTCACATTAAATATCGCAGTTCCCCACTTTTAATGGTGAAAAACACTGCATCTCAGTAATTGACATTGTTTAATGCGGTTTTACGACGGTTCATATCTTAACCTAACCTAACATTCGCACTTCTATCTAAAAACGCTCTATTACACTGTTTTGTTCACAATTACGATATTTGCATAACCTCACAGTTTTTCACCAACTTATTGCAGTACAGAACGCTGTGTCTCGCTAAATGACATTGTTCTTCAAGGTTTCACGATGCTTGCATGCGATTTAACGAGAATATCACAATATAGCCGTTTCGCACTTGTAACGGTAGAACACGCAGTATTTGGCTTGTTCATGCCGTTTTGTGTGTTTTCACAACATTTCACCTATCGCAGTTTAATACTCGCTATAAAACAACACTATCTCGTTAGATGACGTCGTTTTTGGTAGTTTCACGACGCTACCTAGCTTAAACTAACCTAACCTAACCTAACCTTCGCACTTCTATCGTTAGAAAACGTTTTACTCGCCACTTTACAATGTTTTCTACAAGATTACGACGGTTTCATGCGCTTTCACATTAGATATCGTAGTTCCCGACTTGTAATGTTGAAAAACACTACATCTCACTAAGTGACATTGTTTATTGCGGTTTTACGACGGTTGATATGTCAACCTAACCTAACATTCGCACTTGTATCTAAAGACGCTCAATTACACTGTTTCGTTCACAATTACGATATTTGCTTGACCTCACAGTTTCTCACTAACTTATTACAGTACAGAATGCTGTATCTCGCTAAATGACATCGTTCTTTAAGGTTTCACGATACTTGCATGCGCTTTACCGAGAATGTCACAATATAGCCGTTTCGCACTTGTAACGGTACAACACGCAGTATTTGGCTTGTTCATGCCGTTTTGAGTGCTTTCACAACATTTTACCTGTCGCAGTTTCGTACTCGCATTAAAACAACACTATCTCGTTAGATGACGTCGTTTTTGGTGGTTTCACGACGCTACCTAGCTTAAACTAACATAACTCAAACTAACCGAACCTTCGCACTTCTATCGTTAGAAAACGTTTTAATCGCTACTTTACATTGTTTTCTACAAGATTACGACGGTTTCATGCGCTTTCACATTAGATATCGCAGTTCCCGACTTGTAATGGTGAAAAACTTAGCATCTCACTAAGTGACATTGTTTAACGCGGTTTTAGCGCGGTTCATATCTTAACCTAACCTAACCTTACCTAAACCAACCTAACCTAACCTAACCTAACCAAACCTTACCTAACATACCCTAACCTAACCTAACCTAACCTAACCAAACCTAACCTAACCTAACCTAACGTAACCTAACCTAACCTAACCTAACCTAACCTAACGACGTTTGCAAGCGCTTTCACATTAGATATCGCAGTTCCCGACTTGTAATGGTGAAAAACACTGCATCTCACTAAGTGACATTAATTAATGCGGTTTTACGACGGTTCATATCTTAACCTAACCTAACATTCGCACTTGTATTAAAAAACGCTCTATTACACTGTTTCGTTCACAATTAGGATATTTGCATAACCTCACAGTTTTTCACCAACTTTTTGCAGTACAGAACGCTGTATCTCGCTAAATGACATTGTTCTTTAAGGTTTCACGATGCTTGCATGCGCTTTAACGAGAATATCACAATATAGCAGTTTCGCACTTGTAACGGTAGAACACGCAGTATTTGGCTTGTTCATGCCGTTTTGTGTGCTTTCACAACATTTCACCTATCGCAGTTTAATACTCGCTATAAAACAACACTATCTCGTTAGATGACGTGGTTTTTGGTAGTTTCACGACGCTACCTAGCCTAAACTAACCTAACCTAACCTAACCTTCGCACTTCTATCGTTAGAAAACGTTTTACTCGCAATTTGACAATGTTTTCTACAAGAATACGACGGTTTCATGCGCTTTCGCATTAGATATCGTAGTTCCCGACTTGTAATGTTGAAAAACACTACATCTCACTAAGTGACATTGTTTAATGCGGTTTTAGCGCGGTTCATATCTTAACCTAACCTAACCTTACCTAACCCAACCTAACCTAACCTAACCTAACCAAACCTTACCTAACATACCCTAACCTAACCTAACCTAACCTAACCAAACCTAACCTAACCTAACCTAACCTAACCTAACCTAACCTAACCTAACGACGTTTGCAAGCGCTTTCACATTAGATATCGCAGTTCCCGACTTGTAATGGTGAAAACACTGCATCTCAACCTAACCCAACCCAACTTAACCTAACCTAACCTAACCTAACCTAAACTAACCTAACCCAACCTAACCTAACCTAACCTAACCTAACCCAACCTAACCTAACCCATCCCAACCTAACCTAACCTAAGCTAACCTAACCTAACTTAACCAAACCTAACCTAACCTAACTTAACCTAACCTAACGTAACCTAACCTAACCTATTCTAACGTAACCTAACCTTACCTGACCTAACCTAACCTAACGTAACCTAACCTAACCTAACATAACCTAACGTAACCTAACCTAACCTAACGTAACCTAACCTAACCTAACCCAACCTAACCTAACGTAACCTAACCTAACCTAACCTAACCTAACGTAACCTAACCTAACCTAACCCAACCTAACCCAACCCAACCCAACCCAACAACACCCAACCCAACCTAACCTAACCTAACCTAACCTTACCTAACCTAACCAAATTATCCTTACCTAACCTAACCTAACCTAACGTAACGTAACCTAACGTAACCTAACCTAACGTAACCTAACCTAACCTAACCTAACCCAACCTAACCTAACCTAACCTAACCTAACCCAACTCAACCCAACCTAACCTAATCTAACCTAACCTAACCTAACCTAACCAAACCTAACCTAACCTAACCTAACCTAACCTAACGACGGTTGCAAGCGCTTTCACATTAAATATTGCAGTTCCCCACTTTTAATGGTGAAAAACACTGCATCTCAGTAATTGACATTGTTTAATGCGGTTTTACGACGGTTCATATCTTAACCTAACCTAACATTCGCACTTCTATCTAAAAACGCTCTATTACACTGTTTTGTTCACAATTACGATATTTGCATAACCTCACAGTTTTTCACCAACTTATTGCAGTACAGAACGCTGTGTCTCGCTAAATGACATTGTTCTTCAAGGTTTCACGATGCTTGCATGCGATTTAATGAGAATATCACAATATAGCCGTTTCGCACTTGTAACGGTAGAACACGCAGTATTTGGCTTGTTCATGCCGTTTTGTGTGTTTTCACAACATTTCACCGATCGCAGTTTAATACTCGCTATAAAACAACACTATCTCGTTAGATGACGTCGTTTGTGGTAGTTTCACGACGCTACCTAGCTTAAACTAACCTAACCTAACCTAACCTTCGCACTTCTATCGTTAGAAAACGTTTTACTCGCCACTTTACAATGTTTTCTACAAGATTACGACGGTTTCATGCGCTTTCACATTAGATATCGTAGTTCCCGACTTGTAATGTTGAAAAACACTACATCTCACTAAGTGACATTGTTTAATGCGGTTTTACGACGGTTGATATGTCAACCTAACCTAACATTCGCACTTGTATCTAAAGACGCTCAATTACACTGTTTCGTTCACAATTACGATATTTGCTTGACCTGACAGTTTCTCACTAACTTATTACAGTACAGAATGCTGTATCTCGCTAAATGACATCGTTCTTTAAGGTTTCACGATACTTGCATGCGCTTTACCGAGAATGTCACAACATAGCAGTTTCGCACTTGTAACGGTACAACACGCAGTATTTGGCTTGTTCATGCCGTTTTGAGTGCTTTCACAACATTTTACCTGTCGCAGTTTCGTACTCGCATTAAAACAACACTATCTCGTTAGATGACGTCGTTTTTGGTGGTTTCACGACGCTACCTAGCTTAAACTAACATAACTCAAACTAACCGAACCTTCGCACTTCTATCGTTAGAAAACGTTTTAATCGCTACTTTACAATGTTTTCTACAAGATTACGACGGTTTCATGCGCTTTCACATTAGATATCGCAGTTCCCGACTTGTAATGGTGAAAAACACAGCATCTCACTAAGTGACATTGTTTAACGCGGTTTTAGCGCGGTTCATATCTTAACCTAACCTAACCTTACCTAAACCAACCTAACCTAACCTAACCTAACCAAACCTTACCTAACATACCCTAACCTAACCTAACCTAACCTAACCAAACCTAACCTAACCTAACCTAACCTAACCTAACCTAACCTAACCTAACCTAACGACGTTTGCAAGCGCTTTCACATTAGATATCGCAGTTCCCGACTTGTAATGGTGAAAAACACTGCATCTCACTAAGTGACATTGATTAATGCGGTTTTACGACGGTTCATATCTTAACCTAACCTAACATTCGCACTTGTATTAAAAAACGCTCTATTACACTGTTTCGTTCACAATTAGGATATTTGCATAACCTCACAGTTTTTCACCAACTTTTTGCAGTACAGAACGCTGTATCTCGCTAAATGACATTGTTCTTTAAGGTTTCACGATGCTTGCATGCGCTTTAACGAGAATATCACAATATAGCAGTTTCGCACTTGTAACGGTAGAACACGCAGTATTTGGCTTGTTCATGCCGTTTTGTGTGCTTTCACAACATTTCACCTATCGCAGTTTAATACTCGCTATAAAACAACACTATCTCGTTAGATGACGTGGTTTTTGGTAGTTTCACGACGCTACCTAGCCTAAACTAACCTAACCTAACCTAACCTTCGCACTTCTATCGTTAGAAAACGTTTTACTCGCAATTTTACAATGTTTTCTACAAGAATACGACGGTTTCATGCGCTTTCGCATTAGATATCGTAGTTCCCGACTTGTAATGTTGAAAAACACTACATCTCACTAAGTGACATTGTTTAATGCGGTTTTACGACGGTTGATATGTCAACCTAACCTAACATTCGCATTTGTATCTAAAGACGCTCAATTACACTGTTTCGTTCACAATTACGATATTTGCTTGACCTCACAGTTTCTCACCAACTTATTACAGTACAGAACGCTGTATCTCGCTAAATGACATCGTTCTTTAAGGTTTCACGATACTTGCATGCGCTTTACCGAGAATGTCACAACATAGCAGTTTCGCACTTGTAACGGTACAACACGCAGTATTTGGCTTGTTCATGCCGTTTTGTGTGCTTTCACAACATTTTACCTATCGCAGTTTAGTACTCGCAATAAAACAACACAATCTCGTTAGATGACGTCGTTTTTGGTGGTTTCACGACGCTACCTAGCTTAAACTAACATAACTCAACCTAACATAACCTTCGCACTTCTATCGTTAGAAAACGTTTTACTCGCTACTTTACATTGGTTTCTACAACATTACGACGGTTTCAAGCGCTTTCACATTAGATATCGCAGTTCCCAACTTGTAAAGGTGAAAAACACTGCATCTCACTAAGGGACATTGTTTATTGCGGTTTTACGACGGTTCATACCTTAACCTAACGTAACCTAACCTAACCTAACCCAACCTAACCTAACATAACCTAACCTAACCTAACCTAACCAAACCTAACCTAACGTAACCTAACCTAACCTAACCTAACCTAACCTAACGACGTTTGCAAGCGCTTTCACATTAGATATCGCAGTTCCCAACTTGTAATGGTGAAAAACACTGCATCTCACTAAGTGACATTGTTTAATGCGGTTTTACGACGGTTGATATCTCAACCTAACCTAACATTCGCACTTGTATCTAAATACGCTCAATTACACTGTTTCGTTCACAATTACGATATTTGCTTGACCTCATAGTTTCTCACCAACTTATTACAGTACAGAACGCTGTATCTCGCTAGATGACATCGTTCTTTGTTTCACGATACTTGCATGCGCTTTAACGAGAATATCACAATAAAGCAGTTTTGCACTTGTAACGGCACAAGACGCAGTATCTGGCTAGTTCATGCCATTTTGTGTGCTTTCCCAATATTTCACCTATCGCAGTTTCGTACTCGCAATAAAACAACACTATCTCGTTAGATGACATCGTTTTTGGTGGTTTCACGACGCTACCTAGCTCAAACTAACCGAACCTTCGCACTTCTATCGTTAGAAAACGTTTTATTCGCTACTTTACAATGTTTTCTACAAGATTACAACGGTTTCATGCGCTTTCACATTAGTTTTCGCAGTTCCCGACTTGTAATGGTGGAAAACACAGCATCTCACTAAGTGACATTGTTTAATGCGGTTTTAGCGCGGTTCACATCTTAACCTAACCTAACCTTACCTAACCCAACCTAACCTAACCTAACCTAACCAAACCTTACCTAACATACCCTAACCTAACCTAACATAACCTAACCAAACCTAACCTAACCTAACCTAACCTAACCTAACCTAACCTAACGACGTTTGCAAGCGCTTTCACATTAGATATCGCAGTTCCCGACTTGTAATGGTGAAAACACTGCATCTCACTAAGTGACATTGTTTAATGCGGTTTTACGACGGTTCATACCTTAACCTAACCTAACCTAACCTAACCTAACCTTACCTAACCTAACCTAACCTAACCCAACCCAACTTAACCTAACCTAACCTAACCTAACCTAAACTAACCTAACCCAACCTAACCTAACCTAACCTAACCTAACCCAACCTAACCCAACCCATCCCAACCTAACCTAACCTAAGCTAACCTAACCTAACCTAACCAAACCTAACCTAACCTAACTTAACCTAACCTAACGTAACCTAACCTAACCTATTCTAACGTAACCTAACCTTACCTGACCTAACCTAACCTAACGTAACCTAACCTAACCTAACATAACCTAACGTAACCTAACCTAACGTAACCTAACCTAACCTAACGTAACCTAACCCAACCTAACCCAACCCAACCCAACAACACCCAACCCAACCTAACCTAACCTAACCTAACCTTACCTAACCTAATCAAATTATCCTTACCTAACCTAACCTAACCTAACGTAACCTAACCTAACCTAACCTAACGTAACCTAACCTAACGTAACCTAACCTAACCTAACCTAACCCAACCTAACCTAACCTAACCTAACCCAACTCAACCCAACCTAACCTAATCTAACCTAACCTAACCTAACCTAACCTAACCAAACCTAACCTAACCTAACCTAACCTAACCTAACGACGGTTGCAAGCGCTTTCACATTAAATATCGCAGTTCCCCACTTTTAATGGTGAAAAACACTGCATCTCAGTAATTGACATTGTTTAATGCGGTTTTACGACGGTTCATATCTTAACCTAACCTAACATTCGCACTTCTATCTAAAAACGCTCTATTACACTGTTTTGTTCACAATTACGATATTTGCATAACCTCACAGTTTTTCACCAACTTATTGCAGTACAGAACGCTGTGTCTCGCTAAATGACATTGTTCTTCAAGGTTTCACGATGCTTGCATGCGATTTAATGAGAATATCACAATATAGCCGTTTCGCACTTGTAACGGTAGAACACGCAGTATTTGGCTTGTTCATGCCGTTTTGTGTGTTTTCACAACATTTCACCGATCGCAGTTTAATACTCGCTATAAAACAACACTATCTCGTTAGATGACGTCGTTTGTGGTAGTTTCACGACGCTACCTAGCTTAAACTAACCTAACCTAACCTAACCTTCGCACTTCTATCGTTAGAAAACGTTTTACTCGCCACTTTACAATGTTTTCTACAAGATTACGACGGTTTCATGCGCTTTCACATTAGATATCGTAGTTCCCGACTTGTAATGTTGAAAAACACTACATCTCACTAAGTGACATTGTTTAATGCGGTTTTACGACGGTTGATATGTCAACCTAACCTAACATTCGCACTTGTATCTAAAGACGCTCAATTACACTGTTTCGTTCACAATTACGATATTTGCTTGACCTGACAGTTTCTCACTAACTTATTACAGTACAGAATGCTGTATCTCGCTAAATGACATCGTTCTTTAAGGTTTCACGATACTTGCATGCGCTTTACCGAGAATGTCACAACATAGCAGTTTCGCACTTGTAACGGTACAACACGCAGTATTTGGCTTGTTCATGCCGTTTTGAGTGCTTTCACAACATTTTACCTGTCGCAGTTTCGTACTCGCATTAAAACAACACTATCTCGTTAGATGACGTCGTTTTTGGTGGTTTCACGACGCTACCTAGCTTAAACTAACATAACTCAAACTAACCGAACCTTCGCACTTCTATCGTTAGAAAACGTTTTAATCGCTACTTTACAATGTTTTCTACAAGATTACGACGGTTTCATGCGCTTTCACATTAGATATCGCAGTTCCCGACTTGTAATGGTGAAAAACACAGCATCTCACTAAGTGACATTGTTTAACGCGGTTTTAGCGCGGTTCATATCTTAACCTAACCTAACCTTACCTAAACCAACCTAACCTAACCTAACCTAACCAAACCTTACCTAACATACCCTAACCTAACCTAACCTAACCTAACCAAACCTAACCTAACCTAACCTAACCTAACCTAACCTAACCTAACCTAACCTAACCTAACGACGTTTGCAAGCGCTTTCACATTAGATATCGCAGTTCCCGACTTGTAATGGTGAAAAACACTGCATCTCACTAAGTGACATTGATTAATGCGGTTTTACGACGGTTCATATCTTAACCTAACCTAACATTCGCATTTGTATCTAAAGACGCTCAATTACACTGTTTCGTTCACAATTACGATATTTGCTTGACCTCACAGTTTCTCACCAACTTATTACAGTACAGAACGCTGTATCTCGCTAAATGACATCGTTCTTTAAGGTTTCACGATACTTGCATGCGCTTTACCGAGAATGTCACAACATAGCAGTTTCGCACTTGTAACGGTAAAACACGCAGTATTTGGCTTGTTCATGCCGTTTTGTGTGCTTTCACAACATTTTACCTATCGCAGTTTAGTACTCGCAATAAAACAACACAATCTCGTTAGATGACGTCGTTTTTGGTGGTTTCACGACGCTACCTAGCTTAAACTAACATAACTCAACCTAACATAACCTTCGCACTTCTATCGTTAGAAAACGTTTTACTCGCTACTTTACATTGGTTTCTACAACATTACGACGGTTTCAAGCGCTTTCACATTAGATATCGCAGTTCCCAACTTGTAAAGGTGAAAAACACTGCATCTCACTAAGGGACATTGTTTATTGCGGTTTTACGACGGTTCATACCTTAACCTAACGTAACCTAACCTAACCTAACCCAACCTAACCTAACATAACCTAACCTAACCTAACCTAACCAAACCTAACCTAACGTAACCTAACCTAACCTAACCTAACCTAACCTAACGACGTTTGCAAGCGCTTTCACATTAGATATCGCAGTTCCCAACTTGTAATGGTGAAAAACACTGCATCTCACTAAGTGACATTGTTTAATGCGGTTTTACGACGGTTGATATCTCAACCTAACCTAACATTCGCACTTGTATCTAAATACGCTCAATTACACTGTTTCGTTCACAATTACGATATTTGCTTGACCTCATAGTTTCTCACCAACTTATTACAGTACAGAACGCTGTATCTCGCTAGATGACATCGTTCTTTGTTTCACGATACTTGCATGCGCTTTAACGAGAATATCACAATAAAGCAGTTTTGCACTTGTAACGGCACAAGACGCAGTATCTGGCTAGTTCATGCCATTTTGTGTGCTTTCCCAATATTTCACCTATCGCAGTTTCGTACTCGCAATAAAACAACACTATCTCGTTAGATGACATCGTTTTTGGTGGTTTCACGACGCTACCTAGCTCAAACTAACCGAACCTTCGCACTTCTATCGTTAGAAAACGTTTTATTCGCTACTTTACAATGTTTTCTACAAGATTACGACGGTTTCATGCGCTTTCACATTAGTTTTCGCAGTTCCCGACTTGTAATGGTGGAAAACACAGCATCTCACTAAGTGACATTGTTTAATGCGGTTTTAGCGCGGTTCACATCTTAACCTAACCTAACCTTACCTAACCCAACCTAACCTAACCTAACCTAACCAAACCTTACCTAACATACCCTAACCTAACCTAACATAACCTAACCAAACCTAACCTAACCTAACCTAACCTAACCTAACCTAACCTAACGACGTTTGCAAGCGCTTTCACATTAGATATCGCAGTTCCCGACTTGTAATGGTGAAAACACTGCATCTCACTAAGTGACATTGTTTAATGCGGTTTTACGACGGTTCATACCTTAACCTAACCTAACCTAACCTAACCTAACCTTACCTAACCTAACCTAACCTAACCCAACCCAACTTAACCTAACCTAACCTAACCTAACCTAAACTAACCTAACCCAACCTAACCTAACCTAACCTAACCTAACCCAACCTAACCCAACCCATCCCAACCTAACCTAACCTAAGCTAACCTAACCTAACCTAACCAAACCTAACCTAACCTAACTTAACCTAACCTAACGTAACCTAACCTAACCTATTCTAACGTAACCTAACCTTACCTGACCTAACCTAACCTAACGTAACCTAACCTAACCTAACCCAACCTAACCTAACCTAACCTAACCCAACTCAACCCAACCTAACCTAATCTAACCTAACCTAACCTAACCTAACCTAACCTAACCAAACCTAACCTAACCTAACCTAACCTAACCTAACGACGGTTGCAAGCGCTTTCACATTAAATATCGCAGTTCCCCACTTTTAATGGTGAAAAACACTGCATCTCAGTAATTGACATTGTTTAATGCGGTTTTACGACGGTTCATATCTTAACCTAACCTAACATTCGCACTTGTATCTAAAAACGCTCTATTACACTGTTTTGTTCACAATTACGATATTTGCATAACCTCACAGTTTTTCACCAACTTATTGCAGTACAGAACGCTGTATCTCGCTAAATGACATTGTTCTTTAAGGTTTCACGATGCTTGCATGCGATTTAACGAGAATATCACAATATAGCAGTTTCGCACTTGTAACGGTAGAACACGCAGTATTTGGCTTGTTCATGCCGTTTTGTGTGCTTTCACAACATTTTGCCTATCGCAGTTTCGTACTCGCAATAAAACAACACTATCTCGTTAGATGACGTCGTTTTTGGTGGTTTCACGACGCTACCTAGCTTAAACTAACATAACTCAACCTAACATAACCTTCGCACTTCTATCGTTAGAAAACGTTTTACTCGCTACTTTACATTGCTTTCTACAACATTACGACGGTTTCAAGCGCTTTCACATTAGATATCGCAGTTCCCAACTTGTAGAGGTGAAAAACACTGCATCTCACTAAGTGACATTGTTTATTGCGGTTTTACGACGGTTCATACCTTAACCTAACGTAACCTAACCTAACCTAACCCAACCTAACCTAACATAACCTAACCTAACCTAACCTAACCAAACCTAACCCAACCCAACCCAACAACACCCAACCCAACCTAACCTAACCTAACCTTACCTAACCTAACCAAATTATCCTTATCTAACCTAACCTAACCTAACGTAACGTTACCTAACCTAACCTAACCTAACGTAACCTAACCTAACGTAACCTAACCTAACCTAACCTAACCTAACCCAACCTAACCTAACCTAACCTAACCTAACCCAACTCAACCCAACCTAACCTAATCTAACCTAACCTAACCTAACCTAACCTAACCAAACCTAACCTAACCTAACCTAACCTAACCTAACGACGGTTGCAAGCGCTTTCACATTAAATATCGCAGTTCCCCACTTTTAATGGTGAAAAACACTGCATCTCAGTAATTGACATTGTTTAATGCGGTTTTACGACGGTTCATATCTTAACCTAACCTAACATTCGCACTTGTATCTAAAAACGCTCTATTACACTGTTTTGTTCACAATTACGATATTTGCATAACCTCACAGTTTTTCACCAACTTATTGCAGTACAGAACGCTGTATC
This sequence comes from Rhipicephalus microplus, assembly GCF_043290135.1. NCBI lineage: Eukaryota > Metazoa > Arthropoda > Arachnida > Ixodida > Ixodidae > Rhipicephalus > Rhipicephalus microplus. Next base: position 54,415 of record NW_027464634.1, read on the forward strand.
TCGCTAAATGACATTGTTCTTTAAAGTTTCACGATGCTTGCATGCGATTTAACGAGAATATCACAATATAGCAGTTTCGCACTTGTAACGGTACAACACGCAGTATTTGGCTTGTTCATGCCGTTTTGTGTGCTTTCACAACATTTTACCTATCGCAGTTTCGTACTCGCAATAAAACAACACTATCTCGTTAGATGACGTCGTTTTTGGTGGTTTCACGACGCTACCTAGCTTAAACTAAAATAACTCAACCTAACATAACCTTCGCACTTCTATCGTTAGAAAACGTTTTACTCGCTACTTTACATTGCTTTCTACAACATTACGACGGTTTCAAGCGCTTTCACATTAGATATCGCAGTTCCCAACTTGTAGTGGTGAAAAACACTGCATCTCACTAAGTGACATTGTTTATTGCGGTTTTACGACGGTTCATACCTTAACCTAACGTAACCTAACCTAACCTAACCCAACCTAACCTAACATAACCTAACCTAACCTAACCTAACCAAACCTAACCTAACGTAACCTAACCTAACCTAACCTAACCTAACCTAACGACGTTTGCAAGTGCTTTCACATTAGATATCGCAGTTCCCAACTTGTAATGGTGAAAAACACTGCATCTCACTAAGTGACATTGTTTAATGCGGTTTTACGATGGTTCATATTTTAACCTAACCTAACATTCGTACTTGTATTGAAAAACGCTCTATTACACTGTTTCGTTCACAATTACGATATTTGCATAACCTCACAGTTTTTCACCAACTTATTGCAGTACAGAACGCTGTATCTCGCTAAATGACATCGTTCTTTAAGGTTTCACGATGCTTGCATGCGCTTTAACGAGAATATCACAATATAGCAGTTTCGCACTTGTAACGGTAGAACACGCAGTATTTGGCTTGTTCATGCCGTTTTGTGTGCATTCACAACATTTTAATTATCGCAGTTTAATACTCGCAATAAAACAACACTATCTGGTTAGATGACGTCGTTTTTGGTAGTTTCACGACGCTACCTAGCTTAAACTAACCTAACCTAACCTAACCTTCGCACTTGTATCGTTAGAAAACGTTTTACTCGCAACTTTACAATGTTTTCTACAAGATTACGACGGTTTCATGCGCTTTCACATTAGATATCGTAGTTCCCGACTTGTAATGTTGAAAAACACTACATCTCACTAAGTGACATTGTTTAATGCGGTTTTACGACGGTTGATATGTCAACCTAACCTAACATTCGCACTTGTATCTAAAGACGCTCAATTACACTGTTTCGTTCACAATTACGATATTTGCTTGACCTCACAGTTTCTCACCAACTTATTACAGTACAGAACGCTGTATCTCGCTAAATGACACCGTTCTTTAAGGTTTCACGATACTTGCATGCGCTTTACCGAGAATGTGACAACATAGCAGTTTCGCACTTGTAACGGTACAACACGCAGTATTTGGCTTATTCATGCCGTTTTGAGTGCTTTCACAACATTTTACCTGTCGCAGTTTCGTACTCGCATTAAAACAACACTATCTCGTTAGATGACGTCGTTTTTGGTGGTTTCACGACGCTACCTAGCTTAAACTAACATAACTCAAACTAACCGAACCTTCGCACTTCTATCGTTAGAAAACGTTTTATTCGCTACTTTACAATGTTTTCTACAAGATTACGACGGTTTCATGCGCTTTCACATTATATATCGCAGTTCCCGACTTGTAATGGTGAAAAACACAGCATCTCACTAAGTGACATTGTTTAACGCGGTTTTAGCGCGGTTCATATCTTAACCTAACCTAACCTTACCTAAACCAACCTAACCTAACCTAACCTAACCAAACCTTACCTAACATACCCTAACCTAACCTAACCTAACCTAACCTAACCAAACCTAACCTAACCTAACCTAACGTAACCTAACCTAACCTAACCTAACCTAACCTAACGACGTTTGCAAGCGCTTTCACATTAGATATCGCAGTTCCCGACTTGTAATGGTGAAAAACACTGCATCTCACTAAGTGACATTGATTAATGCGGTTTTACGACGGTTCATATCTTAACCTAACCTAACATTCGCACTTGTATTAAAAAACGTTCTATTACACTGTTTCGTTCACAATTAGGATATTTGCATAACGTCACAGTTTTTCACCAACTTATTGCAGTACAGAACGCTGTATCTCGCTAAATGACATTGTTCTTTAAGGTTTCACGATGCTTGCATGCGCTTTAACGAGAATATCACAATATAGCAGTTTCGCACTTGTAACGGTAGAACACGCAGTATTTGGCTTGTTCATGCCGTTTTGTGTGCTTTCACAACATTTCACCTATCGCAGTTTAATACTCGCTATAAAACAACACTATCTCGTTAGATGACGTCGTTTTTGGTAGTTTCACGACGCTACCTAGCTTAAACTAACCTAACCTAACCTAACCTTCGCACTTCTATCGTTAGAAAACGTTTTACTCGCAATTTTACAATGTTTTCTACACGATTACGACGGTTTCATGCGCTTTCACATTAGATATCGCAGTTCCCGACTTGTAATGGTGGAAAACACAGCATCTCACTAAGTGACATTGTTTATTGCGGTTTTAGCGCGGTTCATATCTTAACCTAACCTAACCTTACCTAACCCAACCTAACCTAACCTAACCTAACCTAACCAAACCTTACCTAACATACCCTAACCTAACCTAACCTAACCTAACCAAACCTAACCTAACCTAACCTAACCTAACCTAACCTAACCTAACGACGTTTGCAAGCGCTTTCACATTAGATATCGCAGTTCCCGACTTGTAATGGTGAAAACACTGCATCTCACTAAGTGACATTGTTTATTGCGGTTTTACGACGGTTCATACCTTAACCTAACCTAACCTAACCTAACCTAACCTTACCTAACCTAACCTAACCTAACCTAACCCAACCCTACTTAACCTAACCTAACCTAACCTAACCTAAACTAACCTAACCCAACCTAACCTAACCTAACCTAACCCAACCTAACCCAACCCATCCCAACCTAACCTAACCTAAGCTAACCTAACCTAACCTAACCAAACCTAACCTAACCTAACTTAACCTAACCTAACGTAACCTAACCTATTCTAACGTAACCTAACCTTACCTGACCTAACCTAACCTAACGTAACCTAACCTAACCTAACATAACCTAACGTAACCTAACCTAACCTAACGTAACCTAACCTAACCTAACCTTACCTAACCTAACCAAATTATCCTTACCTAACCTAACCTAACGTAACGTAACCTAACCTAACCTAACCTAACGTAACCTAACCTAACGTAACCTAACCTAACCGAACCTAACCTAACCCAACCTAACCTAACCTAACCTAACCTAACCCAACTCAACCCAACCTAACCTAATCTAACCTAACCTAACCTAACCTAACCTAACCTAACCAAACCTAACCTAACCTAACCTAACCTAACCTAACCTAACCTAACCTAACGACGGTTGCAAGCGCTTTCACATTAAATATCGCAGTTCCCCACTTTTAATGGTGAAAAACACTGCATCTCAGTAATTGACATTGTTTAATGCGGTTTTACGACGGTTCATATCTTAACCTAACCTAACATTCGCACTTCTATCTAAAAAAGCTCTATTACACTGTTTTGTTCACAATTACGATATTTGCATAACCTCACAGTTTTTCACCAACTTATTGCAGTACAGAACGCTGTATCTCGCTAAATGACATTGTTCTTCAAGGTTTCACGATGCTTGCATGCGATTTAACGAGAATATCACAATATAGCAGTTTCGCACTTGTAACGGTAGAACACGCAGTATTTGGCTTGTTCATGCCGTTTTGTGTGCTTTCACAACATTTCACCTATCGCAGTTAATTACTCGCTATAAAACAACACTATCTCGTTAGATGACGTCGTTTTTGGTAGTTTCACGACGCTACCTAGCTTAAACTAACCTAACCTAACCTAACCTTCGCACTTCTATCGTTAGAAAACGTTTTACTCGCCACTTTACAATGTTTTCTACAAGATTACGACGGTTTCATGCGCTTTCACATTAGATATTGTAGTTCCCGACTTGTAATGTTGAAAAACACTACATCTCACTAAGTGACATTGTTTAATGCGGTTTTACGACGGTTGATATGTCAACCTAACCTAACATTCGCACTTGTATCTAAAGACGCTCAATTACACTGTTTCGTTCACAATTACGATATTTGCTTGACCTCACAGTTTCTCACCAACTTATTACAGTACAGAACGCTGTATCTCGCTAAATTGCATCGTTCTTTAAGGTTTCACGATACTTGCATGCGCTTTACCGAGAATGTCACAACATAGCACTTTCGCACTTGTAACGGTACAACACGCAGTATTTGGCTTGTTCATGCCGTTTTGTGTGCTTTCACAACATTTTACCTATCGCAGTTTCGTACTCGCAATAAAACAACACTATCTCGTTAGACGACGTCGTTTTTGGTGGTTTCACGACGCTACCTAGCTTAAACTAACATAACTCAACCTAACATAACCTTCGCACTTCTACCGTTAGAAAACGTTTTACTCGCTACTTTACATTGCTTTCTACAACATTACGACGGTTTCAAGCGCTTTCACATTAGATATCGCAGTTCCCAACTTGTAAAGGTGAAAAACACTGCATCTCACTAAGTGACATTGTTTATTGCGGTTTTACGACGGTTCATACCTTAACCTAACGTAACCTAACCTAACCTAACCCAACCTAACCTAACATAACCTAACCTAACCTAACCTAACCTAACCTAACCTAACCAAACCTAACCTAACGTAACCTAACCTAACCTAACCTAACCTAACCTAACGACGTTTGCAAGTGCTTTCACATTAGATATCGCAGTTCCCAACTTGTAATGGTGAAAAACACTGCATCTCACTAAGTGACATTGTTTAATGCGGTTTTACGACGGTTCATATCTTAACCTAACCTAACATTCGTACTTGTATTGAAAAACGCTCTATTACACTGTTTCGTTCACAATTACGATATTTGCTTGACCTCACAGTTTCTCACCAACTTATTACAGTACAGAACGCTGTATCTCGCTAAATGACATCGTTCTTTAAGGTTTCACGATACTTGCATGCGCTTTACCGAGAATGTCACAACATAGCAGTTTCGCACTTGTAACGGTACAACACGCAGTATTTGGCTTGTTCATGCCGTTTTGTGTGTTTTCACAACATTTCACCTATCGCAGTTTAATACTCGCTATAAAACAACACTATCTCGTTAGATGACGTCGTTTTTGGTAGTTTCACGACGCTACCTAGCTTAAACTAACCTAACCTAACCTAACCTTCGCACTTCTATCGTTAGAAAACGTTTTACTCGCCACTTTACAATGTTTTCTACAAGATTACGACGGTTTCATGCGCTTTCACATTAGATATCGTAGTTCCCGACTTGTAATGTTGAAAAACACTACATCTAACTAAGTGACATTGTTTAATGCGGTTTTACGACGGTTGATATGTCAACCTAACCTAACATTCGCACTTGTATCTAAAGACGCTCAAGTACACTGTTTCGTTCACAATTACGATATTTGCTTGACCTCACAGTTTCTCACTAACTTATTACAGTACAGAATGCTGTATCTCGCTAAATGACATCGTTCTTTAAGGTTTCACGATACTTGCATACGCTTTACCGAGAATGTCACAACATAGCAGTTTCGCACTTGTAACGGTACAACACGCAGTATTTGGCTTGTTCATGCCGTTTTGAGTGCTTTCACAACATTTTACCTGTCGCAGTTTCGTACTCGCATTAAAACAACACTATCTCGTTAGATGACGTCGTTTTTGGTGGTTTCACGACGCTACCTAGCTTAAACTAACATAACTCAAACTAACCGAACCTTCGCACTTCTATCGTTAGAAAACGTTTTAATCGCTACTTTACAATGTTTTCTACAAGATTACGACGGTTTCATGCGCTTTCACATTAGATATCGCAGTTCCCGACTTGTAATGGTGAAAAACACAGCATCTCACTAAGTGACATTGTTTAACGCGGTTTTAGCGCGGTTCATATCTTAACCTAACCTAACCTTACCTAAACCAACCTAACCTAACCTAACCTAACCCAACCTAACCTAACCTAACCTAACCTAACCTAACCTAACCTAACCTAACCTAACCAAACCTAACCTAACGTAACCTAACCTAACCTAACCTAACCTAACCTAACCTAACGACGTTTGCAAGTGCTTTCACATTAGATATCGCAGTTCCCAACTTGTAATGGTGAAAAACACTGCATCTCACTAAGTGACATTGTTTAATGCGGTTTTACGACGGTTCATATCTTAACCTAACCTAACATTCGTACTTGTATTGAAAAACGCTCTATTACACTGTTTCGTTCACAATTAGGATATTTGCATAACCTCACAGTTTTTCACCAACTTTTTGCAGTACAGAACGCTGTATCTCGCTAAATGACATTGTTCTTTAAGGTTTCACGATGCTTGCATGCGCTTTAACGAGAATATCACAATATAGCAGTTTCGCACTTGTAACGGTAGAACACGCAGTATTTGGCTTGTTCATGCCGTTTTGTGTGCTTTCACAACATTTCACCTATCGCAGTTTAATACTCGCTATAAAACAACACTATCTCGTTAGATGACGTGGTTTTTGGTAGTTTCACGACGCTACCTAGCCCAAACTAACCTAACCTAACCTAACCTTCGCACTTCTATCGTTAGAAAACGTTTTACTCGCCACTTTACAATGTTTTCTACAAGATTACGACGGTTTCATGCGCTTTCACATTAGATATCGTAGTTCCCGACTTGTAATGTTGAAAAACACTACATCTCACTAAGTGACATTGTTTAATGCGGTTTTACGACGGTTGATATGTCAACCTAACCTAACATTCGCACTTGTATCTAAAGACGCTCAATTACACTGTTTCGTTCACAATTACGATATTTGCTTGACCTCACAGTTTCTCACCAACTTATTACAGTACAGAACGCTGTATCTCGCTAAATGACATCGTTCTTTAAGGTTTCACGATACTTGCATGCGCTTTACCGAGAATGTCACAACATAGCAGTTTCGCACTTGTAACGGTACAACACGCAGTATTTGGCTTGTTCATGCCGTTTTGTGTGCTTTCACAACATTTTACCTATCGCAGTTTAGTACTCGCAACAAAACAACACAATCTCGTTAGATAAACGTCGTTTTTGGTGGTTTCACGACGCTACCTAGCTTAAACTAACATAACTCAACCTAACATAACCTTCGCACTTCTATCGTTAGAAAACGTTTTACTCGCTACTTTACATTGCTTTCTACAACATTACGACGGTTTCAAGCGCTTTCACATTAGATATCGCAGTTCCCAACTTGTAAAGGTGAAAAACACTGCATCTCACTAAGTGACATTGTTTATTGCGGTTTTACGACGGTTCATACCTTAACCTAACGTAACCTAACCTAACCTAACCCAACCTAACCTAACATAACCTAACCTAACCTAACCTAACCAAACCTAACCTAACGTAACCTAACCTAACCTAACCTAACCTAACGACGTTTGCAAGCGCTTTCACATTAGATATCGCAGTTCCCAACTTGTAATGGTGAAAAACACTGCATCTCACTAAGTGACATTGTTTAATGCGGTTTTACGACGGTTGATATCTCAACCTAACCTAACATTCGCACTTGTATCTAAATACGCTCAATTACACTGTTTCGTTCACAATTACGATATTTGCTTGACCTCATAGTTTCTCACCAACTTATTACAGTACAGAACGCTGTATCTCGCTAGATGACATCGTTCTTTGTTTCACGATACTTGCATGCGCTTTAACGAGAATATCACAATAAAGCAGTTTTGCACTTGTAACGGCACAAGACGCAGTATCTGGCTAGTTCATGCCATTTTGTGTGCTTTCCCAATATTTCACCTATCGCAGTTTCGTACTCGCAATAAAACAACACTATCTCGTTAGATGACATCGTTTTTGGTGGTTTCACGACGCTACCTAGCTCAAACTAACCGAACCTTCGCACTTCTATCGTTAGAAAACGTTTTATTCGCTACTTTACAATGTTTTCTACAAGATTACGACGGTTTCATGCGCTTTCACATTAGTTTTCGCAGTTCCCGACTTGTAATGGTGGAAAACACAGCATCTCACTAAGTGACATTGTTTAATGCGGTTTTAGCGCGGTTCACATCTTAACCTAACCTAACCTTACCTAACCCAACCTAACCTAACCTAACCTAACCAAACCTTACCTAACATACCCTAACCTAACCTAACATAACCTAACCAAACCTAACCTAACCTAACCTAACCTAACCTAACCTAACGACGTTTGCAAGCGCTTTCACATTAGATATCGCAGTTCCCGACTTGTAATGGTGAAAACACTGCATCTCACTAAGTGACATTGTTTAATGCAGTTTTACGACGGTTCATACCTTAACCTAACCTAACCTAACCTAACCTAACCTTACCTAACCTAACCTAACCTAACCCAACCCAACTTAACCTAACCTAACCTAACCTAACCTAAACTAACCTAACCCAACCTAACCTAACCTAACCTAACCTAACCCAACCTAACCCAACCCATCCCAACCTAACCTAACCTAAGCTAACCTAACCTAACCTAACCAAACCTAACCTAACCTAACTTAACCTAACCTAACGTAACCTAACCTAACCTATTCTAACGTAACCTAACCTTACCTGACCTAACCTAACCTAACGTAACCTAACCTAACCTAACATAACCTAACGTAACCTAACCTAACGTAACCTAACCTAACCTAACGTAACCTAACCCAACCTAACCCAACCCAACCCAACAACACCCAACCCAACCTAACCTAACCTAACCTAACCTTACCTAACCTAATCAAATTATCCTTACCTAACCTAACCTAACCTAACGTAACCTAACCTAACCTAACCTAACGTAACCTAACCTAACGTAACCTAACCTAACCTAACCTAACCCAACCTAACCTAACCTAACCTAACCCAACTCAACCCAACCTAACCGAATCTAACCTAACCTAACCTAACCTAACCTAACCAAACCTAACCTAACCTAACCTAACCTAACGACGGTTGCAAGCGCTTTCACATTAAATATCGCAGTTCCCCACTTTTAATGGTGAAAAACACTGCATCTCAGTAATTGACATTGTTTAATGCGGTTTTACGACGGTTCATATCTTAACCTAACCTAACATTCGCACTTGTATCTAAAAACGCTCTATTACACTGTTTTGTTCACAATTACGATATTTGCATAACCTCACAGTTTTTCACCAACTTATTGCAGTACAGAACGCTGTATCTCGCTAAATGACATTGTTCTTTAAGGTTTCACGATGCTTGCATGCGATTTAACGAGAATATCACAATATAGCAGTTTCGCACTTGTAACGGTAGAACACGCAGTATTTGGCTTGTTCATGCCGTTTTGTGTGCTTTCACAACATTTTGCCTATCGCAGTTTCGTACTCGCAATAAAACAACACTATCTCGTTAGATGACGTCGTTTTTGGTGGTTTCACGACGCTACCTAGCTTAAACTAACATAACTCAACCCAACATAACCTTCGCACTTCTATCGTTAGAAAACGTTTCACTCGCTACTTTACATTGCTTTCTACAACATTACGACGGTTTCAAGCGCTTTCACATTAGATATCGCAGTTCCCAACTTGTAGAGGTGAAAAACACTGCATCTCACTAAGTGACATTGTTTATTGCGGTTTTACGACGGTTCATACCTTAACCTAACGTAACCTAACCTAACCTAACCCAACCTAACCTAACATAACCTAACCTAACCTAACCTAACCAAACCTAACCTAACGTAACCTAACCTAACCTAACCTAACCTAACCTAACGACGTTTGCAAGTGCTTTCACATTAGATATCGCAGTTCCCAACTTGTAATGGTGAAAAACACTGCATCTCACTAAGTGACATTGTTTAATGCGGTTTTACGACGGTTCATATTTTAACCTAACCTAACATTCGTACTTGTATTGAAAAACGCTCTATTACACTGTTTCGTTCACAATTACGATATTTGCATAAGCTCACAGTTTTTCACCAACTTATTGCAGTACAGAACGCTGTATCTCGCTAAATGACATCGTTCTTTAAGGTTTCACGATGCTTGCATGCGCTTTAACGAGAATATCACAATATAGCAGTTTCGCACTTTTAACGGTAGAACACGCAGTATTTGGCTTGTTCATGCCGTTTTGTGTGCATTCACAACATTTTACTTATCGCAGTTTAATACTCGCAATAAAACAACACTATCTGGTTAGATGACGTCGTTTTTGGTAGTTTCACGACGCTACCTAGCTTAAACTAACCTAACCTAACCTAACCTTTGCACTTGTATCGTTAGAAAACGTTTTACTCGCAACTTTAGAATGTTTTCTACAAGATTACGACGGTTTCATGCGCTTTCACATTAGATATCGTAGTTCCCGACTTGTAATGTTGAAAAACACTACATCTCACTAAGTGACATTGTTTAATGCGGTTTTACGACGGTTGATATGTCAACCTAACCTAACATTCGCACTTGTATCTAAAGACGCTCAATTACACTGTTTCGTTCACAATTACGATATTTGCTTGACCTCACAGTTTCTCACCAACTTATTACAGTACAGAACGCTGTATCTCGCTAAATGACACCGTTCTTTAAGGTTTCACGATACTTGCATGCGCTTTACCGAGAATGTGACAACATAGCAGTTTCGCACTTGTAAAGGTACAACACGCAGTATTTGGCTTATTCATGCCGTTTTGAGTGCTTTCACAACATTTTACCTGTCGCAGTTTCGTACTCGCATTAAAACAACACTATCTCGTTAGATGACGTCGTTTTTGGTGGTTTCACGACGCTACCTAGCTTAAACTAACATAACTCAAACTAACCGAACCTTCGCACTTCTATCGTTAGAAAACGTTTTATTCGCTACTTTACAATGTTTTCTACAAGATTACGACGGTTTCATGCGCTTTCACATTATATATCGCAGTTCCCAACTTGTAATGGTGAAAAACACTGCATCTCACTAAGTGACATTGTTTAATGCGGTTTTACGACGGTTGATATCTCAACCTAACCTAACATTCGCACTTGTATCTAAATACGCTCAATTACACTGTTTCGTTCACAATTACGATATTTGCTTGACCTCATAGTTTCTCACCAACTTATTACAGTACAGAACGCTGTATCTCGCTAGATGACATCGTTCTTTGTTTCACGATACTTGCATGCGCTTTAACGAGAATATCACAATAAAGCAGTTTTGCACTTGTAACGGCACAAGACGCAGTATCTGGCTAGTTCATGCCATTTTGTGTGCTTTCCCAATATTTCACCTATCGCAGTTTCGTACTCGCAATAAAACAACACTATCTCGTTAGATGACATCGTTTTTGGTGGTTTCACGACGCTACCTAGCTCAAACTAACCGAACCTTCGCACTTCTATCGTTAGAAAACGTTTTATTCGCTACTTTACAATGTTTTCTACAAGATTACGACGGTTTCATGCGCTTTCACATTAGTTTTCGCAGTTCCCGACTTGTAATGGTGGAAAACACAGCATCTCACTAAGTGACATTGTTTAATGCGGTTTTAGCGCGGTTCACATCTTAACCTAACCTAACCTTACCTAACCCAACCTAACCTAACCTAACCTAACCAAACCTTACCTAACATACCCTAACCTAACCTAACATAACCTAACCAAACCTAACCTAACCTAACCTAACCTAACCTAACCTAACGACGTTTGCAAGCGCTTTCACATTAGATATCGCAGTTCCCGACTTGTAATGGTGAAAACACTGCATCTCACTAAGTGACATTGTTTAATGCAGTTTTACGACGGTTCATACCTTAACCTAACCTAACCTAACCTAACCTAACCTTACCTAACCTAACCTAACCTAACCCAACCCAACTTAACCTAACCTAACCTAACCTAACCTAAACTAACCTAACCCAACCTAACCTAACCTAACCTAACCTAACCCAACCTAACCCAACCCATCCCAACCTAACCTAACCTAAGCTAACCTAACCTAACCTAACCAAACCTAACCTAACCTAACTTAACCTAACCTAACGTAACCTAACCTAACCTATTCTAACGTAACCTAACCTTACCTGACCTAACCTAACCTAACGTAACCTAACCTAACCTAACATAACCTAACGTAACCTAACCTAACGTAACCTAACCTAACCTAACGTAACCTAACCCAACCTAACCCAACCCAACCCAACAACACCCAACCCAACCTAACCTAACCTAACCTAACCTTACCTAACCTAATCAAATTATCCTTACCTAACCTAACCTAACCTAACGTAACCTAACCTAACCTAACCTAACGTAACCTAACCTAACGTAACCTAACCTAACCTAACCTAACCCAACCTAACCTAACCTAACCTAACCCAACTCAACCCAACCTAACCTAATCTAACCTAACCTAACCTAACCTAACCTAACCAAACCTAACCTAACCTAACCTAACCTAACGACGGTTGCAAGCGCTTTCACATTAAATATCGCAGTTCCCCACTTTTAATGGTGAAAAACACTGCATCTCAGTAATTGACATTGTTTAATGCGGTTTTACGACGGTTCATATCTTAACCTAACCTAACATTCGCACTTGTATCTAAAAACGCTCTATTACACTGTTTTGTTCACAATTACGATATTTGCATAACCTCACAGTTTTTCACCAACTTATTGCAGTTTAGAACGCTGTATCTCGCTAAATGACATTGTTCTTTAAGGTTTCACGATGCTTGCATGCGATTTAACGAGAATATCACAATATAGCAGTTTCGCACTTGTAACGGTAGAACACGCAGTATTTGGCTTGTTCATGCCGTTTTGTGTGCTTTCACAACATTTTGCCTATCGCAGTTTCGTACTCGCAATAAAACAACACTATCTCGTTAGATTACGTCGTTTTTGGTGGTTTCACGACGCTACCTAGCTTAAACTAACATAACTCAACCTAACATAACCTTCGCACTTCTATCGTTAGAAAACGTTTCACTCGCTACTTTACATTGCTTTCTACAACATTACGACGGTTTCAAGCGCTTTCACATTAGATATCGCAGTTCCCAACTTGTAGAGGTGAAAAACACTGCATCTCACTAAGTGACATTGTTTATTGCGGTTTTACGACGGTTCATACCTTAACCTAACGTAACCTAACCTAACCTAACCCAACCTAACCTAACATAACCTAACCTAACCTAACCTAACCAAACCTAACCTAACGTAACCTAACCTAACCTAACCTAACCTAACCTAACGACGTTTGCAAGTGCTTTCACATTAGATATCGCAGTTCCCAACTTGTAATGGTGAAAAACACTGCATCTCACTAAGTGACATTGTTTAATGCGGTTTTACGACGGTTCATATTTTAACCTAACCTAACATTCGTACTTGTATTGAAAAACGCTCTATTACACTGTTTCGTTCACAATTACGATATTTGCATAACCTCACAGTTTTTCACCAACTTATTGCAGTACAGAACGCTGTATCTCGCTAAATGACATCGTTCTTTAAGGTTTCACGATGCTTGCATGCGCTTTAACGAGAATATCACAATATAGCAGTTTCGCACTTGTAACGGTAGAACACGCAGTATTTGGCTTGTTCATGCCGTTTTGTGTGCATTCACAACATTTTACTTATCGCAGTTTAATACTCGCAATAAAACAACACTATCTGGTTAGATGACGTCGTTTTTGGTAGTTTCACGACGCTACCTAGCTTAAACTAACCTAACCTAACCTAACCTTTGCACTTGTATCGTTAGAAAACGTTTTACTCGCAACTTTACAATGTTTTCTACAAGATTACGACGGTTTCATGCGCTTTCACATTAGATATCGTAGTTCCCGACTTGTAATGTTGAAAAACACTACATCTCACTAAGTGACATTGTTTAATGCGGTTTTACGACGGTTGATATGTCAACCTAACCTAACATTCGCACTTGTATCTAAAGACGCTCAATTACACTGTTTCGTTCACAATTACGATATTTGCTTGACCTCACAGTTTCTCACCAACTTATTACAGTACAGAACGCTGTATCTCGCTAAATGACACCGTTCTTTAAGGTTTCACGATACTTGCATGCGCTTTACCGAGAATGTGACAACATAGCAGTTTCGCACTTGTAAAGGTACAACACGCAGTATTTGGCTTATTCATGCCGTTTTGAGTGCTTTCACAACATTTTACCTGTCGCAGTTTCGTACTCGCATTAAAACAACACTATCTCGTTAGATGACGTCGTTTTTGGTGGTTTCACGACGCTACCTAGCTTAAACTAACATAACTCAAACTAACCGAACCTTCGCACTTCTATCGTTAGAAAACGTTTTATTCGCTACTTTACAATGTTTTCTACAAGATTACGACGGTTTCATGCGCTTTCACATTATATATCGCAGTTCCCGACTTGTAATGGTGAAAAACACAGCATCTCACTAAGTGACATTGTTTAACGCGGTTTTAGCGCGGTTCATATCTTAACCTAACCTAACCTTACCTAAACCAACCTAACCTAACCTAACCTAACCAAACCTTACCTAACATACCCTAACCTAACCTAACCTAACCTAACCTAACCAAACCTAACCTAACCTAACCTAACCTAACCTAACCTAACCTAACCTAACCTAACGACGTTTGCAAGCGCTTTCACATTAGATATCGCAGTTCCCGACTTGTAATGGTGAAAAACACTGCATCTCACTAAGTGACATTGATTAATGCGGTTTTACGACGGTTCATATCTTAACCTAACCTAACATTCGCACTTGTATTAAAAAACGTTCTATTACACTGTTTCGTTCACAATTAGGATATTTGCATAACGTCACAGTTTTTCACCAACTTATTGCAGTACAGAACGCTGTATCTCGCTAAATGACATTGTTCTTTAAGGTTTCACGATGCTTGCATGCGCTTTAACGAGAATATCACAATATAGCAGTTTCGCACTTGTAACGGTAGAACACGCAGTATTTGGCTTGTTCATGCCGTTTTGTGTGCTTTCACAACATTTCACCTATCGCAGTTTAATACTCGCTATAAAACAACACTATCTCGTTAGATGACGTCGTTTTTGGTAGTTTCACGACGCTACCTAGCTTAAACTAACCTAACCTAACCTAACCTTCGCACTTCTATCGTTAGAAAACGTTTTACTCGCAATTTTACAATGTTTTCTACACGATTACGACGGTTTCATGCGCTTTCACATTAGATATCGTAGTTCCCGACTTGTAATGTTGAAAAACACTACATCTCACTAAGTGACATTGTTTAATGCGGTTTTACGACGGTTGATATCTCAACCTAACCTAACATTCGCACTTGTATCTAAATACGCTCAATTACACTGTTTCGTTCCCAATTACGATATTTGCTTGACCTCACAGTTTCTCACCAACTTATTACAGTACGGAACGCTGTATCTCGCCAGATGACATCGTTCTTTAAGGTTTCACGATACTTGCATGCGCTTTAACGAGAATATCACAATAAAGCAGTTTCGCACTTGTAACGGCACAAGACGCAGTATCTGGCTAGTTCATGCCATTTTGTGTGCTTTCCCAATATTTCACCTATCGCAGTTTCGTACTCGCAATAAAACAACACTATCTCGTTAGATGACATCGTTTTTGGTGGTTTCACGACGCTACCTAGCTCAAACTAACCGAACCTTCGCACTTCTATCGTTAGAAAACGTTTTATTCGCTACTTTACAATGTTTTCTACAAGATTACGACGGTTTCATGCGCTTTCACATTAGATATCGCAGTTCCCGACTTGTAATGGTGGAAAACACAGCATCTCACTAAGTGACATTGTTTATTGCGGTTTTAGCGCGGTTCATATCTTAACCTAACCTAACCTTACCTAACCCAACCTAACCTAACCTAACCTAACCTAACCTAACCAAACCTTACCTAGCATACCCTAACCTAACCTAACCTAACCTAACCAAACCTAACCTAACCTAACCTAACCTAACCTAACCTCACCTAACGACGTTTGTAAGCGCTTTCACATTAGATATCGCAGTTCCCGACTTGTAATGGTGAAAACACTGCATCTCACTAAGTGACATTGTTTATTGCGGTTTTACGACGGTTCATACCTTAACCTAACCTAACCTAACCTAACCTAACCTTACCTAACCTAACCTAACCTAACCCAACCCTACTTAACCTAACCTAACCTAACCTAACCTAAACTAACCTAACCCAACCTAACCTAACCTAACCCAACCTAACCCAACCCATCCCAACCTAACCTAACCTAAGCTAACCTAACCTAACCTAACCAAACCTAACCTAACCTAACTAAACCTAACCTAACGTAACCTAACCTAACCTATTCTAACGTAACCTAACCTTACCTGACCTAACCTAACGTAACCTAACCTAACCTAACATAACCTAACGTAACCTAACCTAACCTAACGTAACCTAACCTAACCTAACCCAACCTAACCCAACCCAACCCAACCCAACAACACCCAACCCAACCTAACCTAACCTAACCTAACCTTACCTAACCTAACCAAATTATCCTTACCTAACCTAACCTAACGTAACGTAACCTAACCTAACCTAACCTAACGTAACCTAACCTAACGTAACCTAACCTAACCGAACCTAACCTAACCCAACCTAACCTAACCTAACCTAACCTAACCCAACTCAACCCAACCTAACCTAATCTAACCTAACCTAACCTAACCTAACCTAACCTAACCAAACCTAACCTAACCTAACCTAACCTAACGACGGTTGCAAGCGCTTTCACATTAAATATCGCAGTTCCCCACTTTTAATGGTGAAAAACACTGCATCTCAGTAATTGAGATTGTTTAATGCGGTTTTACGACGGTTCATATCTTAACCTAACATTCGCACTTGTATCTAAAAACGCTCTATTACACTGTTTTGTTCACAATTACGATATTTGCATAACCTCACAGTTTTTCACCAACTTATTGCAGTACAGAACGCTGTATCTCGCTAAATGACATTGTTCTTCAAGGTTTCACGATGCTTGCATGCGATTTAACGAGAATATCACAATATAGCAGTTTCGCACTTGTAACGGTAGAACACGCAGTATTTGGCTTGTTCATGCCGTTTTGTGTGCTTTCACAACATTTCACCTATCGCAGTTAATTACTCGCTATAAAACAACACTATCTCGTTAGATGACGTCGTTTTTGGTAGTTTCACGACGCTACCTAGCTTAAACTAACCTAACCTAACCTAACCTTCGCACTTCTATCGTTAGAAAACGTTTTACTCGCCACTTTACAATGTTTTCTACAAGATTACGACGGTTTCATGCGCTTTCACATTAGATATTGTAGTTCCCGACTTGTAATGTTGAAAAACACTACATCTCACTAAGTGACATTGTTTAATGCGGTTTTACGACGGTTGATATGTCAACCTAACCTAACATTCGCACTTGTATCTAAAGACGCTCAATTACACTGTTTCGTTCACAATTACGATATTTGCTTGACCTCACAGTTTCTCACCAACTTATTACAGTACAGAACGTTGTATCTCGCTAAATTGCATCGTTCTTTAAGGTTTCACGATACTTGCATGCGCTTTACCGAGAATGTCACAACATAGCACTTTCGCACTTGTAACGGTACAACACGCAGTATTTGGCTTGTTCATGCCGTTTTGTGTGCTTTCACAACATTTTACCTATCGCAGTTTCGTACTCGCAATAAAACAACACTATCTCGTTAGACGACGTCGTTTTTGGTGGTTTCACGACGCTACCTAGCTTAAACTAACATAACTCAACCTAACATAACCTTCGCACTTCTACCGTTAGAAAACGTTTTACTCGCTACTTTACATTGCTTTCTACAACATTACGACGGTTTCAAGCGCTTTCACATTAGATATCGCAGTTCCCAACTTGTAAAGGTGAAAAACACTGCATCTCACTAAGTGACATTGTTTATTGCGGTTTTACGACGGTTCATACCTTAACCTAACGTAACCTAACCTAACCTAACCCAACCTAACCTAACATAACCTAACCTAACCTAACCTAACCTAACCTAACCAAACCTAACCTAACGTAACCTAACCTAACCTAACCTAACCTAACCTAACGACGTTTGCAAGTGCTTTCACATTAGATATCGCAGTTCCCAACTTGTAATGGTGAAAAACACTGCATCTCACTAAGTGACATTGTTTAATGCGGTTTTACGACGGTTCATATCCTAACCTAACCTAACATTCGTACTTGTATTGAAAAACGCTCTATTACACTGTTTCGTTCACAATTACGATATTTGCTTGACCTCACAGTTTCTCACCAACTTATTACAGTACAGAACGCTGTATCTCGCTAAATGACATCGTTCTTTAAGGTTTCACGATACTTGCATGCGCTTTACCGAGAATGTCACAACATAGCAGTTTCGCACTTGTAACGGTACAACACGCAGTATTTGGCTTGTTCATGCCGTTTTGAGTGCTTTCACAACATTTTACCTGTCGCAGTTTTGTACTCGCATTAAAACAACACTATCTCGTTAGATGACGTCGTTTTTGGTGGTTTCACGACGCTACCTAGCCTAAACTAACCTAACCTAACCTAACCTTCGCACTTCTATCGTTAGAAAACGTTTTACTCGCAATTTTACAATGTTTTCTACAAGATTACGACGGTTTCATGCGCTTTCGCATTAGATATCGTAGTTCCCGACTTGTAATGTTGAAAAACACTACATCTCACTAAGTGACATTGTTTAATGCGGTTTTACGACGGTTGATATCTCAACCTAACCTAACATTCGCACTTGTATCTAAATACGCTCAATTACACTGTTTCGTTCACAATTACGATATTTGCTTGACCTCACAGTTTCTCACCAACTTATTACAGTACAGAACGCTGTATCTCGCTAGATGACATCGTTCTTTAAGGTTTCACGATACTTGCATGCGCTTTAACGAGAATATCACAATAAAGCAGTTTCGCACTTGTAACGGCACAAGACGCAGTATCTGGCTAGTTCATGCCATTTTGTGTGCTTTCCCAATATTTCACCTATTGCAGTTTCGTACTCGCAATAAAACAACACTATCTCGTTAGATGACATCGTTTTTGGTGGTTTCACGACGCTACCTAGCTCAAACTAACCGAACCTTCGCACTTCTATCGTTAGAAAACGTTTTATTCGCTACTTTACAATGTTTTCTACAAGATTACGACGGTTTCATGCGCTTTCACATTAGTTTTCGCAGTTCCCGACTTGTAATGGTGGAAAACACAGCATCTCACTAAGTGACATTGTTTAATGCGGTTTTAGCGCGGTTCATATCTTAACCTAACCTAACCTTACCTAACCCAACCTAACCTAACCTAACCTTACCTAACATACCCTAACCTAACCTAACCTAACCTAACCAAACCTAACCTAACCTAACCTAACCTAACCTAACCTAACCTAACGACGTTTGCAAGCGCTTTCACATTAGATATCGCAGTTCCCAACTTGTAATGGTGAAAACACTGCATCTCACTAAGTGACATTGTTTAATGCGGTTTTACGACGGTTCATACCTTAACCTAACCTAACCTAACCTAACCTAACCTTACCTAACCTAACCTAACCTAACCCAACCCAACTTAACCTAACCTAACGTAATCTAACCTAACCTAACCTAACCTAACCTAACGACGTTTGCAAGTGCTTTCACATTAGATATCGCAGTTCCCAACTTGTAATGGTGAAAAACACTGCATCTCACTAAGTGACATTGTTTAATGCGGTTTTACGACGGTTCATATCTTAACCTAACCTAACATTCGCACTTGTATTAAAAAACGCTCTATTACACTGTTTCGTTCACAATTAGGATATTTGCATAACCTCACAGTTTTTCACCAACTTATTGCAGTACAGAACGCTGTATCTCGCTAAATGACATCGTTCTTTAAGGTTTCACGATGCTTGCATGCGCTTTAACGAGAATATCACAATATAGCAGTTTCGCACTTGTAACGGTAGAACACGCAGTATTTGGCTTGTTCATGCCGTTTTGTGTGCTTTCACAACATTTCACCTATCGCAGTTTAATACTCGCTATAAAACAACACTATCTCGTTAGATGACGTCGTTTTTGGTAGTTTCACGACCCTACCTAGCTTAAACTAACCTAACCTAACCTAACCTTCGCACTTCTATCGTTAGAAAACGTTTTACTCGCTACTTTACATTGCTTTCTACAACATTCCGACGGTTTCAAGCGCTTTCACATTAGATATCGCAGTTCCCAACTTGTAAAGGTGAAAAACACTGCATCTCACAAAGTGACATTGTTTATTGCGGTTTTACGACGGTTCATACCTTAACCTAACGTAACCTAACCTAACCTAACCCAACATAACCTAACCTAACCTAACCTAACCAAACCTAACCTAACGTAACCTAACCTAACCTAACCTAACCTAACGACGTTTGCAAGCGCTTTCACATTAGATATCGCAGTTCCCAACTTGTAATGGTGAAAAACACTGCATCTCACTAAGTGACATTGTTTAATGCGGTTTTACGACGGTTCATATCTTAACCTAACCTAACATTCGTACTTGTATCTAAATACGCTCAATTACACTGTTTCGTTCACAATTACGATATTTGCTTGACCTCACAGTTTCTCACCAACTTATTACAGTACAGAACGCTGTATCTCGCTAGATGACATCGTTCTTTAAGGTTTCACGATACTTGCATGCGCTTTAACGAGAATATCACAATAAAGCAGTTTCGCACTTGTAACGGCACAAGACGCAGTATCTGGCTAGTTCATGCCATTTTGTGTGCTTTCCCAATATTTCACCTATCGCAGTTTCGTACTCGCAATAAAACAACACTATCTCGTTAGATGACATCGTTTTTGGTGGTTTCACGACGCTACCTAGCTCAAACTAACCGAACCTTCGCACTTCTATTGTTAGAAAACGTTTTATTCGCTACTTTACAATGTTTTCTACAAGATTACGACGGTTTCATGCGCTTTCACATTAGTTTTCGCAGTTCCCGACTTGTAATGGTGGAAAACACAGCATCTCACTAAGTGACATTGTTTAATGCGGTGTTAGCGCGGTTCATATCTTAACCTAACCTAACCTTACCTAACCCAACCTAACCTAACCTAACCTAACCAAACCTTACCTAACATACCCTAACCTAACCTAACCTAACCTAACCAAACCTAACCTAACCTAACCTAACCTAACCTAACGACGTTTGCAAGCGCTTTCACATTAGATATCGCAGTTCCCGACTTGTAATGGTGAAAACACTGCATCTCACTAAGTGACATTGTTTAATGCGGTTTTACGACGGTTCATACCTTAACCTAACCTAACCTAACCTAACCTAACCTAACCTAACCTAAACTAACCTAACCCAACCTAACCTAACCTAACCTAACCTAACCCAACCTAACCCAACCCAACCCAACCTAACCTAACCTAAGCTAACCTAACCTAACCTAACCAAACCTAACCTAACCTAACTTAACCTAACCTAACGTAACCTAACCTAACCTATTCTAACGTAACCTAACCTTACCTGACCTAACCTAACCTAACGTAACCTAACCTAACCTAACATAAGCTAACGTAACCTAACCTAACCTAACCTAACGTAACCTAACCTAACCTAACCCAACCTAACCCAACCCAACCCAACCCAACAACACCCAACCCAACCTAACCTAAACTCAACCCAACCTAACCTAACGTAACCTAACCTAACCTAACATAAGCTAACGTAACCTAACCTAACCTAACCTAACGTAACCTAACCTAACCTAACCCAACCTAACCCAACCCAACCCAACCCAACAACACCCAACCCAACCTAACCTAAACTCAACCCAACCTAACCTAATCTAACCTAACCTAACCTAACCTAACCTAACCAAACCTAACCTAACCTAACCTAACCTAACCTAACCTAACCTAACGACGGTTGCAAGCGCTTTCACATTAAATATCGCAGTTCCCCACTTTTAATGGTGAAAAACACTGCATCTCAGTAATTGACATTGTTTAATGCGGTTTTACGACGGTTCATATCTTAACCTGACCTAACATTCGCACTTGTATCTAAAAACGCTCTATTACACTGTTTTGTTCACAATTACGATATTTGCATAACCTCACAGTTTTTCACCAAGTTATTGCAGTACAGAACGCTGTATCTCGCTGAATGACATTGTTCTTTAAGGTTTCACGATGCTTGCATGCGATTTAACGAGAATATCACAATATAGCAGTTTCGCACTTGTAACGGCACAAGACGCAGTATCTGGCTAGTTCATGCCATTTTGTGTGCTTTCCCAATATTTCACCTATCGCAGTTTCGTACTCGCAATAAAACAACACTATCTCGTTAGATGACATCGTTTTTGGTGGTTTCACGACGCTACCTAGCTCAAACTAACCGAACCTTCGCACTTCTATTGTTAGAAAACGTTTTATTCGCTACTTTACAATGTTTTCTACAAGATTACGACGGTTTCATGCGCTTTCACATTAGTTTTCGCAGTTCCCGACTTGTAATGGTGGAAAACACAGCATCTCACTAAGTGACATTGTTTAATGCGGTTTTAGCGCGGTTCATATCTTAACCTAACCTAACCTTACCTAACCCAACCTAACCTAACCTAACCTAACCAAACCTTACCTAACATACCCTAACCTAACCTAACCTAACCTAGCCAAACCTAACCTAACCTAACCTAACCTAACCTAACCTAACGACGTTTGCAAGCGCTTTCACATTAGATATCGCAGTTCCCGACTTGTAATGGTGAAAACACTGCATCTCACTAAGTGACATTGTTTAATGCGGTTTTACGACGGTTCATACCTTAAACTAACCTAACCTAACCTAACCTAACCTTACCTAACCTAACCTAACCTAACCCAACCCAACTTAACCTAACCTAACCTAACCTAAACTAACCTAACCCAACCTAACCTAACCTAACCTAACCTAACCCAACCTAACCCAACCCATCCCAACCTAACCTAACCTAAGCTAACCTAACCTAACCTAACCAAACCTAACCTAACCTAACTTAACCTAACCTAACGTAACCTAACCTAACCTATTCTAACGTAACCTAACCTTACCTGACCTAACCTAACCTAACGTAACCTAACCTAACCTAACATAACCTAACGTAACCTAACCTAACCTAACCTAACGTAACCTAACCTAACCTAACCCAACCTAACCTAACGTAACCTAACCTAACCTAACATAACCTAACGTAACCTAACCTAACCTAACCTAACGTAACCTAACCTAACCTAACCCAACCTAACCCAACCCAACCCAACCCAACAACACCCAACCCAACCTAACCTAACCTAACCTAACCTTACCTAACCTAACCAAATTATCCTTACCTAACCTAACCTAACCTAACGTAACGTAACCTAACCTAACCTAACCTAACCTAACCTAACGTAACCTAACCTAACGTAACCTAACCTAACCTAACCTAACCTAACCCAACCTAACCTAACCTAACCTAACCTAACCCAACTCAACCCAACCTAACCTAATCTAACCTAACCTAACCTAACCTAACGACGGTGGCAAGCGCTTTCACATTAAATATCGCAGTTCCCCACTTTAATGGTGAAAAACACTGCATCTCAGTAATTGACATTGTTTAATGCGGTTTTACGACGGTTCATATCTTAACCTAACCTAACATTCGCACTTGTATCTAAAAACGCTCTATTACACTGTTTTGTTCACAATTACGCTACTTGCATAACCTCACAGTTTTTCACCAACTTATTGCAGTACAGAACGCTGTATCTCGCTAAATGACATCGTTCTTTAAGGTTTCACGATACTTGCATGCGCTTTACCGAGAATGTCACAACATAGCAGAATCGCACTTGTAACGGTACAACACGCAGTATTTGGCTTGTTCATGCCGTTTTGAGTGCTTTCACAACATTTTACCTGTCGCAGTTTCGTACTCGCATTAAAACAACACTATCTCGTTAGATGACGTCGTTTTTGGTGGTTTCACGACGCTACCTAGCTTAAATTAACATAACTCAAACTAACCGAACCTTCGCACTTCTATCGTTAGAAAACGTTTTATTCGCTACTTTACAATGTTTTCTACAAGATTACGACGGTTTCATGCGCTTTCACATTAGATATCGCAGTTCCCGACTTGTAATGGTGAAAAACACAGCATCTCACTAAGTGACATTGTTTAACGCGGTTTTAGCGCGGTTCATATCTTAACCTAACCTAACCTTACCTAAACCAACCTAACCTAACCTAACCTAACCAAACCTTACCTAACATACCCTAACCTAACCTAACCTAACCTAACCAAACCTAACCTAACCTAACCTAACCTAACGTAACCTAACCTAACCTAACTTAACCTAACCTAACCTAACCTAACGACGTTTGCAAGCGCTTTCACATTAGATATCGCAGTTCCCGACTTGTAATGGTGAAAAACACTGCATCTCACTAAGTGACATTGATTAATGCGGTTTTACGACGGTTCATATCTTAACCTAACCTAACATTCGCACTTGTATTGAAAAACGCTCTATTACACTGTTTCGTTCACAATTACGATATTTGCATAACCTCACAGTTTTTCACTAACTTATTGCAGTACAGAACGCTGTATCTCGCTAAATGACATCGTTCTTTAAGGTTTCACGATGCTTGCATGCGCTTTAACGAGAATATCACAATATAGCAGTTTCGCACTTGTAACGGTAGAACACGCAGTATTTGGCTTGTTCATGCCGTTTTGTGTGCTTTCACAACATTTCACCTATCGCAGTTTAATACTCGCTATAAAACAACACTATCTCGTTAGATGACGTCGTTTTTGGTAGTTTCACGACCCTACCTAGCTTAAACTAACCTAACCTAACCTAACCTTCGCACTTCTATCGTTAGAAAACGTATTACTCGCTACTTTACATTGCTTTCTACAACATTCCGACGGTTTCAAGCGCTTTCACATTAGATATCGCAGTTCCCAACTTGTAAAGGTGAAAAACACTGCATCTCACAAAGTGACATTGTTTATTGCGGTTTTACGACGGTTCATACCTTAACCTAACGTAACCTAACCTAACCTAACCCAACATAACCTAACCTAACCTAACCTAACCAAACCTAACCTAACGTAACCTAACCTAACCTAACCTAACCTAACGACGTTTGCAAGCGCTTTCACATTAGATATCGCAGTTCCCAACTTGTAATGGTGAAAAACACTGCATCTCACTAAGTGACATTGTTTAATGCGGTTTTACGACGGTTCATATCTTAACCTAACCTAACATTCGTACTTGTATCTAAATACGCTCAATTACACTGTTTCGTTCACAATTACGATATTTGCTTGACCTCACAGTTTCTCACCAACTTATTACAGTACAGAACGCTGTATCTCGCTAGATGACATCGTTCTTTAAGGTTTCACGATACTTGCATGCGCTTTAACGAGAATATCACAATAAAGCAGTTTCGCACTTGTAACGGCACAAGACGCAGTATCTGGCTAGTTCATGCCATTTTGTGTGCTTTCCCAATATTTCACCTATCGCAGTTTCGTACTCGCAATAAAACAACACTATCTCGTTAGATGACATCGTTTTTGGTGGTTTCACGACGCTACCTAGCTCAAACTAACCGAACCTTCGCACTTCTATTGTTAGAAAACGTTTTATTCGCTACTTTACAATGTTTTCTACAAGATTACGACGGTTTCATGCGCTTTCACATTAGTTTTCGCAGTTCCCGACTTGTAATGGTGGAAAACACAGCATCTCACTAAGTGACATTGTTTAATGCGGTGTTAGCGCGGTTCATATCTTAACCTAACCTAACCTTACCTAACCCAACCTAACCTAACCTAACCTAACCAAACCTTACCTAACATACCCTAACCTAACCTAACCTAACCTAACCAAACCTAACCTAACCTAACCTAACGACGTTTGCAAGCGCTTTCACATTAGATATCGCAGTTCCCGACTTGTAATGGTGAAAACACTGCATCTCACTAAGTGACATTGTTTAATGCGGTTTTACGACGGTTCATACCTTAACCTAACCTAACCTAACCTAACCTAACCTAACCTAAACTAACCTAACCCAACCTAACCTAACCTAACCTAACCTAACCCAACCTAACCCAACCCAACCCAACCTAACCTAACCTAAGCTAACCTAACCTAACCTAACCAAACCTAACCTAACCTAACTTAACCTAACCTAACGTAACCTAACCTAACCTATTCTAACGTAACCTAACCTTACCTGACCTAACCTAACCTAACGTAACCTAACCTAACCTAACATAAGCTAACGTAACCTAACCTAACCTAACCTAACGTAACCTAACCTAACCTAACCCAACCTAACCCAACCCAACCCAACCCAACAACACCCAACCCAACCTAACCTAAACTCAACCCAACCTAACCTAACGTAACCTAACCTAACCTAACATAAGCTAACGTAACCTAACCTAACCTAACCTAACCTAACCTAACCTAACCTAACCTAACCCAACCTAACCCAACCCAACCCAACCCAACAACACCCAACCCAACCTAACCTAAACTCAACCCAACCTAACCTAATCTAACCTAACCTAACCTAACCTAACCTAACCAAACCTAACCTAACCTAACCTAACCTAACCTAACGACGGTTGCAAGCGCTTTCACATTAAATATCGCAGTTCCCCACTTTTATTGGTGAAAAACACTGCATCTCAGTAATTGACATTGTTTAATGCGGTTTTACGACGGTTCATATCTTAACCTAACCTAACATTCGCACTTGTATCTAAAAACGCTCTATTACACTGTTTTGTTCACAATTACGATATTTGCATAACCTCACAGTTTTTCACCAAGTTATTGCAGTACAGAACGCTGTATCTCGCTGAATGACATTGTTCTTTAAGGTTTCACGATGCTTGCATGCGATTTAACGAGAATATCACAATATAGCAGTTTCGCACTTGTAACGGCACAAGACGCAGTATCTGGCTAGTTCATGCCATTTTGTGTGCTTTCCCAATATTTCACCTATCGCAGTTTCGTACTCGCAATAAAACAACACTATCTCGTTAGATGACATCGTTTTTGGTGGTTTCACGACGCTACCTAGCTCAAACTAACCGAACCTTCGCACTTCTATTGTTAGAAAACGTTTTATTCGCTACTTTACAATGTTTTCTACAAGATTACGACGGTTTCATGCGCTTTCACATTAGTTTTCGCAGTTCCCGACTTGTAATGGTGGAAAACACAGCATCTCACTAAGTGACATTGTTTAATGCGGTTTTAGCGCGGTTCATATATTAAACTAACCTAACCTTACCTAACCCAACCTAACCTAACCTAACCTAACCAAACCTTACCTAACATACCCTAACCTAACCTAACCTAACCTAGCCAAACCTAACCTAACCTAACCTAACCTAACCTAACCTAACGACGTTTGCAAGCGCTTTCACATTAGATATCGCAGTTCCCGACTTGTAATGGTGAAAACACTGCATCTCACTAAGTGACATTGTTTAATGCGGTTTTACGACGGTTCATACCTTAAACTAACCTAACCTAACCTAACCTAACCTTACCTAACCTAACCTAACCTAACCCAACCCAACTTAACCTAACCTAACCTAACCTAAACTAACCTAACCCAACCTAACCTAACCTAACCTAACCTAACCCAACCTAACCCAACCCATCCCAACCTAACCTAACCTAAGCTAACCTAACCTAACCTAACCAAACCTAACCTAACCTAACTTAACCTAACCTAACGTAACCTAACCTAACCTATTCTAACGTAACCTAACCTTACCTGACCTAACCTAACCTAACGTAACCTAACCTAACCTAACATAACCTAACGTAACCTAACCTAACCTAACCTAACGTAACCTAACCTAACCTAACCCAACCTAACCTAACGTAACCTAACCTAACCTAACATAACCTAACGTAACCTAACCTAACCTAACCTAACGTAACCTAACCTAACCTAACCCAACCTAACCCAACCCAACCCAACCCAACAACACCCAACCCAACCTAACCTAACCTAACCTAACCTTACCTAACCTAACCAAATTATCCTTACCTAACCTAACCTAACCTAACGTAACGTAACCTAACCTAACCTAACCTAACCTAACGTAACCTAACCTAACGTAACCTAACCTAACCTAACCTAACCTAACCCAACCTAACCTAACCTAACCTAACCTAACCCAACTCAACCCAACCTAACCTAATCTAACCTAACCTAACCTAACCTAACCTAACCTAACCTAACGACGGTGGCAAGCGCTTTCACATTAAATATCGCAGTTCCCCACTTTAATGGTGAAAAACACTGCATCTCAGTAATTGACATTGTTTAATGCGGTTTTACGACGGTTCATATCTTAACCTAACCTAACATTCGCACTTGTATCTAAAAACGCTCTATTACACTGTTTTGTTCACAATTACGCTACTTGCATAACCTCACAGTTTTTCACCAGCTTATTGCAGTACAGAACGCTGTATCTCGCTAAATGACATCGTTCTTTAAGGTTTCACGATACTTGCATGCGCTTTACCGAGAATGTCACAACATAGCAGAATCGCACTTGTAACGGTACAACACGCAGTATTTGGCTTGTTCATGCCGTTTTGAGTGCTTTCACAACATTTTACCTGTCGCAGTTTCGTACTCGCATTAAAACAACACTATCTCGTTAGATGACGTCGTTTTTGGTGGTTTCACGACGCTACCTAGCTTAAATTAACATAACTCAAACTAACCGAACCTTCGCACTTCTATCGTTAGAAAACGTTTTATTCGCTACTTTACAATGTTTTCTACAAGATTACGACGGTTTCATGCGCTTTCACATTAGATATCGCAGTTCCCGACTTGTAATGGTGAAAAACACAGCATCTCACTAAGTGACATTGTTTAACGCGGTTTTAGCGCGGTTCATATCTTAACCTAACCTAACCTTACCTAAACCAACCTAACCTAACCTAACCTAACCAAACCTTACCTAACATACCCTAACCTAACCTAACCTAACCTAACCTAACCAAACCTAACCTAACCTAACCTAACGTAACCTAACCTAACCTAACCTAACCTAACCTAACCTAACGACGTTTGCAAGCGCTTTCACATTAGATATCGCAGTTCCCGACTTGTAATGGTGAAAAACACTGCATCTCACTAAGTGACATTGATTAATGCGGTTTTACGACGGTTCATATCTTAACCTAACCTAACATTCGCACTTGTATTGAAAAACGCTCTATTACACTGTTTCGTTCACAATTACGATATTTGCATAACCTCACAGTTTTTCACTAACTTATTGCAGTACAGAACGCTGTATCTCGCTAAATGACATCGTTCTTTAAGGTTTCACGATGCTTGCATGCGCTTTAACGAGAATATCACAACATAGCAGTTTCGCACTTGTAACGGTAGAACAC
The DNA here is from genome assembly GCF_043290135.1 of Rhipicephalus microplus. NCBI lineage: Eukaryota > Metazoa > Arthropoda > Arachnida > Ixodida > Ixodidae > Rhipicephalus > Rhipicephalus microplus. The sequence goes on from NW_027464634.1 coordinate 84,207, forward strand.
GCAGTATTTGGCTTGTTCATGCCGTTTTGTGTGCTTTCACAACATTTCACCTATCGCAGTTTAATACTCGCTATAAAACAACACTATCTCGTTAGATGACGTCGTTTTTGGTAGTTTCACGACCCTACCTAGCTTAAACTAACCTAATCTAACCTAACCTTCGCACTTCTATCGTTAGAAAACGTTTTACTCGCCACTTCAATGTTTTCTACAAGATTACGACGGTTTCATGCGCTTTCACATTAGATATCGTAGTTCCCGACTTGTAATGTTGAAAAACACTACATCTCACTAAGTGACATTGTTTAATGCGGTTTTACGACGGTTGATATGTCAACCTAACCTAACATTCGCACTTGTATCTAAAGACGCTCAATTACACTGTTTCGTTCACAATTACGATATTTGCTTGACCTCACAGTTTCTCACCAACTTAATACAGTACAGAACGCTGTATCTCGCTAAATGACATCGTTCTTTAAGGTTTCACGATACTTGCATGCGCTTTACCGAGAATGTCACAACATAGCAGTTTCGCACTTGTAACGGTACAACACGCAGTATTTGGCTTGTTCATGCCGTTTTGTGTGCTTTCACAACATTTTACCTATCGCAGTTTCATACTCGCAATAAAACAACACTATCTCGTTAGATGACGTCGTTTTTGATGGTTTCACGACGCTACCTAGCTTAAACTAACATAACTCAACCTAACATAACCTTCGCACTTCTATCGTTAGAAAACGTTTTACTCGCTACTTTACATTGCTTTCTACAACATTACGACGGTTTCAAGCGCTTTCACATTAGATATCGCAGTTCCCAACTTGTAAAGGTGAAAAACACTGCATCTCACTAAGTGACATTGTTTATTGCGGTTTTACGACGGTTCATACCTTAACCTAACGTAACCTAACATAACCTAACCCAACCTAACCTAACATAACCTAACCTAACCTAACCTAACCTAACCAAACCTAACGTAACCTAACCTAAGCTAACCTAACCTAACGACGTTTGCAAGCGCTTTCACATTAGATATCGCAGTTCCCAACTTGTAATGGTGAAAAACACTGCATCTCACTAAGTGACATTGTTTAATGCGGTTTTACGACGGTTCATATCTTAACCTAACCTAACATTCGTACTTGTATTGAAAAACGCTCTATTACACTGTTTCGTTCACAATTACGATATTTGCATAACCTCACAGTTTTTCACCAACTTATTGCAGTACAGAACGCTGTATCTCGCTAAATGACATTGTTCTTTAAGGTTTCACGATGCTTGCATGCGCTTTAACGAGAATATTACAATATAGCAGTTTCGCACTTGTAACGGTAGAACACGCAGTATTTGGCTTGTTCATGCCGTTTTGTGTGCATTCACAACATTTCACCTATCGCAGTTTAATGCAATAAAACAACACTATCTCGTTAGATGACGTCGTTTTTGGTAGTTTCACGACGCTACCTAGCTTAAACTAACCTAACCTAACGTAACCGCACTTCTATCGTTAGAAAACGTTTTACTCGCAATTTTACAATGTTTTCTACAAGATTACGACGGTTTCATGCGCTTTCGCATTAGATATCGTAGTTCCCGACTTGTAATGTTGAAAAACACTACATCTCACTAAGTGACATTGTTTAATGCGGTTTTACGACGGTTGATATCTCAACCTAACCTAACATTCGCACTTGTATCTAAATACGCTCAATTACACTGTTTCGTTCACAATTACGATATTTGCTTGACCTCACAGTTTCTCACCAACTTATTACAGTACAGAACGCTGTATCTCGCTAGATGACATCGTTCTTTAAGGTTTCACGATACTTGCATGCGCTTTAACGAGAATATCACAATAAAGCAGTTTCGCACTTGTAACGGCACAAGACGCAGTATCTGGCTAGTTCATGCCATTTTGTGTGCTTTCCCAATATTTCACCTATTGCAGTTTCGTACTCGCAATAAAACAACACTATCTCGTTAGATGACATCGTTTTTGGTGGTTTCACGACGCTACCTAGCTCAAACTAACCGAACCTTCGCACTTCTATCGTTAGAAAACGTTTTATTCGCTACTTTACAATGTTTTCTACAAGATTACGACGGTTTCATGCGCTTTCACATTAGTTTTCGCAGTTCCCGACTTGTAATGGTGGAAAACACAGCATCTCACTAAGTGACATTGTTTAATGCGGTTTTAGCGCGGTTCATATCTTAACCTAACCTAACCTTACCTAACCCAACCTAACCTAACCTAACCTTACCTAACATACCCTAACCTAACCTAACCTAACCTAACCAAACCTAACCTAACCTAACCTAACCTAACCTAACGACGTTTGCAAGCGCTTTCACATTAGATATCGCAGTTCCCGACTTGTAATGGTGAAAACACTGCATCTCACTAAGTGACATTGTTTAATGCGGTTTTACGACGGTTCATACCTTAACCTAACCTAACCTAACCTAACCTAACCTTACCTAACCTAACCTAACCTAACCCAACCCAACTTAACCTAACCTAACGTAATCTAACCTAACCTAACCTAACCTAACCTAACGACGTTTGCAAGTGCTTTCACATTAGATATCGCAGTTCCCAACTTGTAATGGTGAAAAACACTGCATCTCACTAAGTGACATTGTTTAATGCGGTTTTACGACGGTTCATATCCCAACCTAACCTAACATTCGCACTTGTATTAAAAAACGCTCTATTACACTGTTTCGTTCACAATTAGGATATTTGCATAACCTCACAGTTTTTCACCAACTTATTGCAGTACAGAACGCTGTATCTCGCTAAATGACATCGTTCTTTAAGGTTTCACGATGCTTGCATGCGCTTTAACGAGAATATCACAATATAGCAGTTTCGCACTTGTAACGGTAGAACACGCAGTATTTGGCTTGTTCATGCCGTTTTGTGTGCTTTCACAACATTTCACCTATCGCAGTTTAATACTCGCTATAAAACAACACTATCTCGTTAGATGACGTCGTTTTTGGTAGTTTCACGACCCTACCTAGCTTAAACTAACCTAACCTAACCTAACCTTCGCACTTCTATCGTTAGAAAACGTTTTACTCGCCACTTCAATGTTTTCTACAAGATTACGACGGTTTCATGCGCTTTCACATTAGATATCGTAGTTCCCGACTTGTAATGTTGAAAAACACTACATCTCACTAAGTGACATTGTTTAATGCAGTTTTACGACGGTTGATATGTCAACCTAACCTAACATTCGCACTTGTATCTAAAGACGCTCAATTACACTGTTTCGTTCACAATTACGATATTTGCTTCACCTCACAGTTTCTCACCAACGTAATACAGTACAGAACGCTGTATCTCGCTAAATGACATCGTTCTTTAAGGTTTCACGATACTTGCATGCGCTTTACCGAGAATGTCACAACATAGCAGTTTCGCACTTGTAACGGTACAACACGCAGTATTTGGCTTGTTCATGCCGTTTTGTGTGCTTTCACAACATTTTACCTATCGCAGTTTCATACTCGCAATAAAACAACACTATCTCGTTAGATGACGTCGTTTTTGATGGTTTCACGACGCTACCTAGCTTAAACTAACATAACTCAACCTAACATAACCGCACTTCTATCGTTAGAAAACGTTTTACTCGCTACTTTACATTGCTTTCTACAACATTCCGACGGTTTCAAGCGCTTTCACATTAGATATCGCAGTTCCCAACTTGTAAAGGTGAAAAACACTGCATCTCACAAAGTGACATTGTTTATTGCGGTTTTACGACGGTTCATACCTTAACCTAACGTAACCTAACCTAACCTAACCCAACCTAACCTAACATAACCTAACCTAACCTAACCTAACCAAACCTAACCTAACGTAACCTAACCTAACCTAACCTAACCTAACGACGTTTGCAAGCGCTTTCACATTAGATATCGCAGTTCCCAACTTGTAATGGTGAAAAACACTGCATCTCACTAAGTGACATTGTTTAATGCGGTTTTACGACGGTTCATATCTTAACCTAACCTAACATTCGTACTTGTATCTAAATACGCTCAATTACACTGTTTCGTTCACAATTACGATATTTGCTTGACCTCACAGTTTCTCACCAACTTATTACAGTACAGAACGCTGTATCTCGCTAGATGACATCGTTCTTTAAGGTTTCACGATACTTGCATGCGCTTTAACGAGAATATCACAATAAAGCAGTTTCGCACTTGTAACGGCACAAGACGCAGTATCTGGCTAGTTCATGCCATTTTGTGTGCTTTCCCAATATTTCACCTATCGCAGTTTCGTACTCGCAATAAAACAACACTATCTCGTTAGATGACATCGTTTTTGGTGGTTTCACGACGCTACCTAGCTCAAACTAACCGAACCTTCGCACTTCTATCGTTAGAAAACGTTTTATTCGCTACTTTACAATGTTTTCTACAAGATTACGACGGTTTCATGCGCTTTCACATTAGATATCGCAGTTCCCGACTTGTAATGGTGGAAAACACAGCATCTCACTAAGTGACTTTGTTTAATGCGGTTTTAGCGCGGTTCATATCTTAACCTAACCTAATCTTACCTAACCCAACCTAACCTAACCTAAGCTTACCTAACATACCCTAACCTAACCTAACCTAACCTAACCAAACCTAACCTAACCTAACCTAACCTAACCTAACGACGTTTGCAAGCGCTTTCACATTAGATATCGCAGTTCCCGACTTGTAATGGTGAAAACACTGCATCTCACTAAGTGACATTGTTTAATGCGGTTTTACGACGGTTCATACCTTAACCTAACCTAACCTAACCTAACCTAACCTAACCTAAACTAACCTAACCCAACCTAACCTAACCTAACCTAACCTAACCCAACCTAACCCAACCCAACCCAACCTAACCTAACCTAAGCTAACCTAACCTAACCTAACCAAACCTAACCTAACCTAACTTAACCTAACCTAACGTAACCTAACCTAACCTATTCTAACGTAACCTAACCTTACCTGACCTAACCTAACCTAACGTAACCTAACCTAACCTAACATAAGCTAACGTAACCTAACCTAACCTAACCTAACGTAACCTAACCTAACCTAACCCAACCTAACCCAACCCAACCCAACCCAACAACACCCAACCCAACCTAACCTAAACTCAACCCAACCTAACCTAACGTAACCTAACCTAACCTAACATAAGCTAACGTAACCTAACCTAACCTAACCTAACGTAACCTAACCTAACCTAACCCAACCTAACCCAACCCAACCCAACCCAACAACACCCAACCCAACCTAACCTAAACTCAACCCAACCTAACCTAATCTAACCTAACCTAACCTAACCTAACCTAACCAAACCTAACCTAACCTAACCTAACCTAACCTAACCTAACGACGGTTGCAAGCGCTTTCACATTAAATATCGCAGTTCCCCACTTTTAATGGTGAAAAACACTGCATCTCAGTAATTGACATTGTTTAATGCGGTTTTACGACGGTTCATATCTTAACCTAACCTAACATTCGCACTTGTATCTAAAAACGCTCTATTACACTGTTCTGTTCACAATTACGATATTTGCATAACCTCACAGTTTTTCACCAAGTTATTGCAGTACAGAACGCTGTATCTCGCTGAATGACATTGTTCTTTAAGGTTTCACGATGCTTGCATGCGATTTAACGAGAATATCACAATATAGCAGTTTCGCACTTGTAACGGCACAAGACGCAGTATCTGGCTAGTTCATGCCATTCTGTGTGCTTTCCCAATATTTCACCTATCGCAGTTTCGTACTCGCAATAAAACAACACTATCTCGTTAGATGACATCGTTTTTGGTGGTTTCACGACGCTACCTAGCTCAAACTAACCGAACCTTCGCACTTCTATTGTTAGAAAACGTTTTATTCGCTACTTTACAATGTTTTCTACAAGATTACGACGGTTTCATGCGCTTTCACATTAGTTTTCGCAGTTCCCGACTTGTAATGGTGGAAAACACAGCATCTCACTAAGTGACATTGTTTAATGCGGTTTTAGCGCGGTTCATATCTTAACCTAACCTAACCTTACCTAACCCAACCTAACCTAACCTAACCTAACCAAACCTTACCTAACATACCCTAACCTAACCTAACCTAACCTAGCCAAACCTAACCTAACCTAACCTAACGACGTTTGCAAGCGCTTTCACATTAGATATCGCAGTTCCCGACTTGTAATGGTGAAAACACTGCATCTCACTAAGTGACATTGTTTAATGCGGTTTTACGACGGTTCATACCTTAAACTAACCTAACCTAACCTAACCTAACCTTACCTAACCTAACCTAACCTAACCCAACCCAACTTAACCTAACCTAACCTAACCTAAACTAACCTAACCCAACCTAACCTAACCTAACCTAACCTAACCCAACCTAACCCAACCCATCCCAACCTAACCTAACCTAAGCTAACCTAACCTAACCTAACCAAACCTAACCTAACCTAACTTAACCTAACCTAACGTAACCTAACCTAACCTATTCTAACGTAACCTAACCTTACCTGACCTAACCTAACCTAACGTAACCTAACCTAACCTAACATAACCTAACGTAACCTAACCTAACCTAACCTAACGTAACCTAACCTAACCTAACCCAACCTAACCTAACGTAACCTAACCTAACCTAACATAACCTAACGTAACCTAACCTAACCTAACCTAACGTAACCTAACCTAACCTAACCCAACCTAACCCAACCCAACCCAACCCAACAACACCCAACCCAACCTAACCTAACCTAACCTAACCTTACCTAACCTAACCAAATTATCCTTACCTAACCTAACCTAACCTAACGTAACGTAACCTAACCTAACCTAACCTAACGTAACCTAACCTAACGTAACCTAACCTAACCTAACCTAACCTAACCCAACCTAACCTAACCTAACCTAACCTAACCCAACTCAACCCAACCTAACCTAATCTAACCTAACCTAACCTAACCTAACCTAACCTAACCTAACGACGGTGGCAAGCGCTTTCACATTAAATATCGCAGTTCCCCACTTTAATGGTGAAAAACACTGCATCTCAGTAATTGACATTGTTTAATGCGGTTTTACGACGGTTCATATCTTAACCTAACCTAACATTCGCACTTGTATCTAAAAACGCTCTATTACACTGTTTTGTTCACAATTACGCTACTTGCATAACCTCACAGTTTTTCACCAACTTATTGCAGTACAGAACGCTGTATCTCGCTAAATGACATCGTTCTTTAAGGTTTCACGATACTTGCATGCGCTTTACCGAGAATGTCACAACATAGCAGAATCGCACTTGTAACGGTACAACACGCAGTATTTGGCTTGTTCATGCCGTTTTGAGTGCTTTCACAACATTTTACCTGTCGCAGTTTCGTACTCGCATTAAAACAACACTATCTCGTTAGATGACGTCGTTTTTGGTGGTTTCACGACGCTACCTAGCTTAAATTAACATAACTCAAACTAACCGAACATTCGCACTTCTATCGTTAGAAAACGTTTTATTCGCTACTTTACAATGTTTTCTACAAGATTACGACGGTTTCATGCGCTTTCACATTAGATATCGCAGTTCCCGACTTGTAATGGTGAAAAACACAGCATCTCACTAAGTGACATTGTTTAACGCGGTTTTAGCGCGGTTCATATCTTAACCTAACCTAACCTTACCTAAACCAACCTAACCTAACCTAACCTAACCAAACCTTACCTAACATACCCTAACCTAACCTAACCTAACCTAACCTAACCAAACCTAACCTAACCTAACCTAACGTAACCTAACCTAACCTAACCTAACCTAACCTAACCTAACGACGTTTGCAAGCGCTTTCACATTAGATATCGCAGTTCCCGACTTGTAATGGTGAAAAACACTGCATCTCACTAAGTGACATTGATTAATGCGGTTTTACGGCGGTTCATATCTTAACCTAACCTAACATTCGCACTTGTATTGAAAAACGCTCTATTACACTGTTTCGTTCACAATTACGATATTTGCATAACCTCACAGTTTTTCACTAACTTATTGCAGTACAGAACGCTGTATCTCGCTAAATGACATCGTTCTTTAAGGTTTCACGATGCTTGCATGCGCTTTAACGAGAATATCACAATATAGCAGTTTCGCACTTGTAACGGTAGAACACGCAGTATTTGGCTTGTTCATGCCGTTTTGTGTGCTTTCACAACATTTCACCTATCGCAGTTTAATACTCGCTATAAAACAACACTATCTCGTTAGATGACGTCGTTTTTGGTAGTTTCACGACCCTACCTAGCTTAAACTAACCTAACCTAACCTAACCTTCGCACTTCTATCGTTAGAAAACGTTTTACTCGCCACTTCAATGTTTTCTACAAGATTACGACGGTTTCATGCGCTTTCACATTAGATATCGTAGTTCCCGACTTGTAATGTTGAAAAACACTACATCTCACTAAGTGACATTGTTTAATGCGGTTTTACGACGGTTGATATGTCAACCTAACCTAACATTCGCACTTGTATCTAAAGACGCTCAATTACACTGTTTCGTTCACAATTACGATATTTGCTTGACCTCACAGTTTCTCACCAACTTAATACAGTACAGAACGCTGTATCTCGCTAAATGACATCGTTCTTTAAGGTTTCACGATACTTGCGTGCGCTTTACCTAGAATGTCACAACATAGCAGTTTCGCACTTGTAACGGTACAACACGCAGTATTTGGCTTGTTCATGCCGTTTTGTGTGCTTTCACAACATTTTACCTATCGCAGTTTCATACTCGCAATAAAACAACACTATCTCGTTAGATGACGTCGTTTTTGATGGTTTCACGACGCTACCTAGCTTAAACTAACATAACTCAACCTAACATAACCTTCGCACTTCTATCGTTAGAAAACGTTTTACTCGCTACTTTACATTGCTTTCTACAACATTACGACGGTTTCAAGCGCTTTCACATTAGATATCGCAGTTCCCAACTTGTAAAGGTGAAAAACACTGCATCTCACTAAGTGACATTGTTTATTGCGGTTTTACGACGGTTCATACCTTAACCTAACGTAACCTAACATAACCTAACCCAACCTAACCTAACATAACCTAACCTAACCTAACCTAACCTAACCAAACCTAACGTAACCTAACCTAACCTAACCTAACCTAACGACGTTTGCAAGCGCTTTCACATTAGATATCGCAGTTCCCAACTTGTGATGGTGAAAAACACTGCATCTCACTAAGTGACATTGTTTAATGCGGTTTTACGACGGTTCATATCTTAACCTAACCTAACATTCGTACTTGTATTGAAAAACGCTCTATTACACTGTTTCGTTCACAATTACGATATTTGCATAACCTCACAGTTTTTCACCAACTTATTGCAGTACAGAACGCTGTATCTCGCTAAATGACATTGTTCTTTAAGGTTTCACGATGCTTGCATGCGCTTTAACGAGAATATTACAATATAGCAGTTTCGCACTTGTAACGGTAGAACACGCAGTATTTGGCTTGTTCATGCCGTTTTGTGTGCATTCACAACATTTCACCTATCGCAGTTTAATACTCGCAATAAAACAACACTATCTCGTTAGATGACGTCGTTTTTGGTAGTTTCACGACGCTACCTAGCTTAAACTAACCTAACCTAACCTAACCGCACTTCTATCGTTAGAAAACATTTTACTCGCAATTTTACAATGTTTTCTACACGAATACGACGGTTTCATGCGCTTTCACATTAGATATCGTAGTTCCCGACTTGTAATGTTGAAAAACACTACATCTCACTAAGTGACATTGTTTAATGCGGTTTTACGACGGTTGATATCTCAACCTAACCTAACATTCGCACTTGTATCTAAATACGCTCAATTACACTGTTTCGTTCACAATTACGATATTTGCTTGACCTCACAGTTTCTCACCAACTTATTACAGTACAGAACGCTGTATCTCGCTAGATGACATCGTTCTTTAAGGTTTCACGATGCTTGCATGCGCTTTAACGAGAATATCACAATATAGCAGTTTCGCACTTGTAACGGCACAAGACGCAGTATCTGGCTAGTTCATGCCATTTTGTGTGCTTTCCCAATATTTCACCTATCGCAGTTTCGTACTCGCAATAAAACAACACTATCTCGTTAGATGACATCGTTTTTGGTGGTTTCACGACGCTACCTAGCTCAAACTAACCGAACCTTCGCACTTCTATCGTTAGAAAACGTTTTATTCGCTACTTTACAATGTTTTCTACAAGATTACGACGGTTTCATGCGCTTTCACATTAGATATCGCAGTTCCCGACTTGTAATGGTGGAAAACACAGCATCTCACTAAGTGACATTGTTTAATGCGGTTTTACGACGGTTGATATGTCAACCTAACCTAACATTCGCACTTGTATCTAAAGACGCTCAATTACACTGTTTCGTTCACAATTACGATATTTGCTTGACCTCACAGTTTCTCACCAACTTATTACAGTACAGAACGCTGTATCTCGCTAAATGACATCGTTCTTTAAGGTTTCACGATACTTGCATGCGCTTTACCGAGAATGTCACAACATAGCAGTTTCGCACTTGTAACGGTAGAACACGCAGTATTTGGCTTGTTCATGCCGTTTTGTGTGCTTTCACAACATTTCACCTATTGCAGTTTAATACTCGCTATAAAACAACACTATCTTGTTAGATGACGTCGTTTTTGGTAGTTTCACGACGCTACCTAGCTTAAACTAACATAACTCAACCTAACATGACCTTCGCACTTCTATCGTTAGAAAACGTTTTACTCGCCACTTCAATGTTTTCTACAAGATTACGACGGTTTCATGCGCTTTCACATTAGATATCACAGTTCCCAACTTGTAAAGGTGAAAAACACTGCATCTCACTAAGTGACATTGTTTAATGCGGTTTTACGACGGTTCATACCTTAACCTAACCTAACCTAACCTAACCTTACCTAACCTAACCTAACCCAACCCAACTTAACCTAACCTAACCTAACCTAACCTAAACTAACCTAACCCAACCTAACCTAACCTAACCTAACCTAACCCAACCTAACCCAACCCAACCTAACCTAACCTAAGCTAACCTAACCTAACCTAACCAAACCTAACCTAACCTAACTTAACCTAACCTAACGTAACCTAACCTAACCTATTCTAACGTAACCTAACCTTACCTGACCTAACCTAACCTAACGTAACCTAACCTAACCTAACATAAGCTAACGTAACCTAACCTAACCTAACGTAACCTAACCTAACTTAACCCAACCTAACCCAACCCAACCCAACCCAACAACACCCAACCCAACCTAACCTAAACTCAACCCAACCTAACCTAATCTAACCTAACCTAACCTAACCTAACCTAACCTAACCAAACCTAACCTAACCTAACCTAACCTAACCTAACCTAACCTAACGACGGTTGCAAGCGCTTTCACATTAAATATCGCAGTTCCCCACTTGTAATGGTGAAAAACACTGCATCTCAGTAATTGACATTGTTTAATGCGGTTTTACGACGGTTCATATCTTAACCTAACCTAACATTCGCACTTGTATCTAAAAACGCTCTATTACACTGTTTTGTTCACAATTACGATATTTGCATAACCTCACAGTTTTTCACCAACTTATTGCAGTACAGAACGCTGTATCTCGCTGAATGACATTGTTCTTTAAGGTTTCACGATGCTTGCATGCGATTTAACGAGAATATCACAATATAGCAGTTTCGCACTTGTAACGGTAGAACACGCAGTATTTGGCTTGTTCATGCCGTTTTGTGTGCTTTCACAACATTTCACCTATTGCAGTTTAATACTCGCTATAAAACAACACTATCTTGTTAGATGACGTCGTTTTTGGTAGTTTCACGACGCTACCTAGCTTAAACTAACATAACTCAACCTAACATGACCTTCGCACTTCTATCGTTAGAAAACGTTTTACTCGCTACTTTACATTGCTTTCTACAACATTACGACGGATTCAAGCACTTTCACATTAGATATCACAGTTCCCAACTTGCAGAGGTGAAAAACACTGCATCTCACTAAGTGACATTGTTTAATGCGGTTTTACGACGGTTCATACCTTAACCTAACCTAACCTAACCTAACCTTACCTAACCTAACCTAACCTAACCCAACCCAACTTAACCTAACCTAACGTAACCTAACCTAACCTAACCTAACCTAACCTAACCTAACGACGTTTGCAAGTGCTTTCACATTAGATATCGCAGTTCCCAACTTGTAATGGTGAAAAACACTGCATCTCACTAAGTGACATTGTTTAATGCGGTTTTACGACGGTTCATATCTTAACCTAACCTAACATTAGCACTTGTATTAAAAAACGCTCTATTACACTGTTTCGTTCACAATTAGGATATTTGCATAACCTCACAGTTTTTCACCAACTTATTGCAGTACAGAACGCTGTATCTCGCTAAATGACATCGTTCTTTAAGGTTTCACGATGCTTGCATGCGCTTTAACGAGAATATCACAACATAGCAGTTTCGCACTTGTAACGGTACAACACGCAGTATTTGGCTTGTTCATGCCGTTTTGTGTGCTTTCACAACATTTCACCTATCGCAGTTTCGTACTCGCAATAAAACAACACTATCTCGTTAGATGACGTTGTTTTTGGTAGTTTCACGACGCTACCTAGCTTAAACTAACATAACTCAACCTAACATGACCTTCGCACTTCTATCGTTAGAAAACGTTTTACTCGCTACTTTACATTGCTTTCTACAACATTACGACGGTTTCAAGCACTTTCACATTAGATATCACAGTTCCCAACTTGTAAAGGTGAAAAACACTGCATCTCACTAAGTGACATTGTTTAATGCGGTTTTACGACGGTTCATACCTTAACCTAACCTAACCTAACCTAACCTTACCTAACCTAACCTAACCCAACCCAACTTAACCTAACCTAACCTAACCTAAACTAACCTAACCCAACCCAACCCAACCTAACCTAAACTCAACCCAACCTAACCTAATCTAACCTAACCTAACCTAACCTAACCTAACCAAACCTAACCTAACCTAACCTAACCTAACCTAACCTAACCTAACCTAACCTAACGACGGTTGCAAGCGCTTTCACATTAAATATCGCAGTTCCCCACTTTTAATGGTGAAAAACACTGCATCTCAGTAATTGACATTGTTTAATGCGGTTTTACGACGGTTCATATCTTAACCTAACCTAACATTCGCACTTGTATTGAAAAACGCTCTATTACACTGTTTCGTTCACAATTACGATATTTGCATAACCTCACAGTTTTTCACTAACTTATTGCAGTACAGAACGCTGTATCTCGCTAAATGACATCGTTCTTTAAGGTTTCACGATGCTTGCATGCGCTTTAACGAGAATATCACAATATAGCAGTTTCGCACATGTAACGGTAGAACACGCAGTATTTGGCTTGTTCATGCCGTTTTGTGTGCTTTCACAACATTTCACCTATCGCAGTTTAATACTCGCTATAAAACAACACTATCTCGTTAGATGACGTCGTTTTTGGTAGTTTCACGACCCTACCTAGCTTAAACTAACCTAACCTAACCTAACCTTCGCACTTCTATCGTTAGAAAACGTTTTACTCGCCACTTCAATGTCTTCTACAAGATTACGACGGTTTCATGCGCTTTCACATTACATATTGTAACGGATATAACAACCTCACAACCGGGACGTCCTATTTACAAGGTTTAATAAGGGCGAACTTGTGCCCAAAGCCAAAAGAACTACACAGTAGCTGGGAGAAAGCAGCGAACGCTCGTCGTCCTCTTCTTCTCTTCTTTTCCGCTGCTCGGTAGCAGCTCGTGCACAGGCTGGGCCGGCTCGTGCCTTCCGGCGGGCTTCATGAGTCGTAGCGATGCCGTCAGCGTTCCTCTTTTAACAACGTCTGCGTTGTACTGCGCCTTAACAATTCCTCGTGGCATTATCCCCCCTCTCAAGCGGCATCGCCCCGATGCTTGCGATGAGGCTGTTTTTTTTTTTTTTTGTGTGTGCAAGTTTGTAAAAATGAGGTTGCAGTACGTCAAGGTATTGGGGTGGCTAGGTTTGGAATCGGTCGTAGTACGGTTTCATCCGTACAATGTGTACACGCTCCGTGGGATTGCGTCGCCTCGAATGCAGGTGGCCTGCAGGCTTGACTTCGTAGACGAGGTCATTGTGTCGCTGTACGATCTCGTAGGGGCCAAAATACCGTGAAATGAGTTTTTCGGAGAGGCCTCGTCGTCGTACTGGAGTCCATATCCACACTTTGTCGCCAACGTCATATCGCGTGTGAAGTCTTCCTCGGTTGTAGCGGTCGGCATCGATGCGGTGTTGGTGGCGTATTCGGTATCTTGCTAACTGGCGGGCTTCTTCCGCTCTTTGTAGAAAGTCGTCAAGATCGGGGGGGTAGTCATCTTGGTCTATTGGTAACATAGCATCCAGTGTTGTGGTAACAGCACGACCGTAAACTAGTTCAAATGGGGTGATTTTGGTGGTCTCTTGCACAGCCGTATTGTAGGCGAAAGTGACGTATGGTAAAATTTCGTCCCACTTTTTGTGCTCGACATCCACATACATGGATATCATGTCCGCTAAAGTTCTGTTAAGGCGTTCGGTCAGGCCATTGCATTGAGGATGATATGCAGTGGTTTTCCTATGAACAGTGTGAGTCATGTTGAGCAGGCACTTCAAAAGTTGCGCCGTGAAAGCCGTTCCGCGATCGGTGATTACAACCGTTGGAGCGCCATGTCGCAGGACTATTTTGTGTACGAAGAATTGGGCCACTTCTGCTGCCGTTCCTCGTTGCAAAGAGTCTGTTTCGGCGTATCTAGTTAAATAATCAGTGGCCACAACGATCCATTTCTTGCCGAGTAAAGATGTCGGGAAGGGTCCAAGGAGGTCCATTCCAACTTGGCGGAAAGGCGCTTTCGGTGGATCTATAGGTTGTAGAAGGCCCGCTGGTTTAGAACGTGGTGTTTTTCGTCTTTGGCACTC
The DNA here is from genome assembly GCF_043290135.1 of Rhipicephalus microplus. Lineage (NCBI taxonomy): Eukaryota > Metazoa > Arthropoda > Arachnida > Ixodida > Ixodidae > Rhipicephalus > Rhipicephalus microplus. The sequence continues at coordinate 99,336 of NW_027464634.1, forward strand.
GCGGCATGTTTTGACGTAGTGTTGCACTGAAGCTAGTAGCTTGGGCCAATAATAATGGAGACTGATCCTTGCAAGCGTTCGCGTCACACCCAAATGTCCAGATGTGGGCTCATCGTGACACGCTCGAAGTATTTCTTGTCGCATAGTTGCTGGAACGACAAGCAGGAACTTTTCGCGGTTGGGCTTGAAGTTTCTCTTGTAGAGAACGTTTCCTCGGAGGCAGAACAATGCGAGGCTTCGAGAAAATATACGGGGTACTTGTACGTCAATTCCTTGCAGGTGTTCGATAAGCGGGAGTAATTCTTTGTCTGTACGTTGGAGTTCGGCTATTTGAGTGGTCTCGACAATTCCTACGAACGGAAAGTCGTCTTCTTCTGATAGTGGTGTGTCTGTAGGAGCCCGTGACAAACAGTCGGCATCGGTATGTTTTTTGCCAGATCGGTATACGACGGTTATATCGTATTCTTGCAGTCTGAGGCTCCACCTTGCTAGTCGTCCATGGTTCCCTTATGTTCGCCAGCCAGCAAAGCGCATGGTGATCGCTGACTGCCTTGAATGGTCTACCATATAGGTACGGCCGAAATTTACTGATGGCCCAGACGACGGCAAGGCATTCTTTTTCCGTGGCCGAATAGTTTGTCTCTGCTTTTGTTAGAGTCCGACTGGCATAAGCTATCACTTTTTCTTCACCTTTCTGCCACTGTATTAGAACGCATCCAAGGCCGATGTTACTGGCATCTGTGTGTATTTCCGTGTCGGCTGTCTCATCAAAGTGAGAAAGAATCGGGGGGTTTTCTAACCTCTTTCTCAATTCGTTGAAGGCGCTTTGTTGCTCGTTTTGCCACTGGAAAGGCACATCTTCTCTCGTAAGTCTCGTTAAGGGTTCTGCGATCTTTGAAAAATTTCTCACAAATCGTCTATAGTACGCACATAGACCTAGAAATCTCCGTACTGACTTTTTGTCTGTTGGCACCGGAAACCTTGCGACGGCGGCCGTCTTATCAGGATCAGGGCGAACACCTTGGGCGCTGACGACATGCCCAAGAAAACGAAGCTCTTCGAAAGCTAATCGGCACTTCTCTGGCTTGATTGTCAAATCTGCCGAACGGATTGCCTCTAACACTGACCGAAGGCGCTTGATGTGCTCCTCAAATGTAGCCGCGAAGATGACCACGTCGTCTAGGTACACTAGGCAACACTGCCACTTCAATCCGGAAAGCACAGTGTCCATCATGCGTTGGAACGTTGCCGGCGCACAACAGAGACCAAACGGGAGAGCCTTAAATTCGTAAAGTCCGTCCGGGGTAACAAAAGCAGTCTTTTCGCGATCACGTTCATCAACCTCGATCTGCCAGTATCCACTTTTCAGATCTAGTGATGAGAAGAACTTGGCACACCGAAGTCGATCTAACGTGTCGTCGATGCGTGGAAGGGGATATACATCCCGTTTAGTCACAGCATTCAGTTTCCTGTAGTCGACACAAAACCGTAGCGTGTTATCCTTCTTCTTGACAAGCACCACGGGAGATGACCACGGGCTGTTAGAAGGCTGGATAACATCATCTTCAAGCATTTCTCGTACCTGCTTCTTGATGACTTCCCTTTCCTTAGGGGAAACACGATACGGGTGCTGGCATACCGGCCTGGTTGTCTCGTCCGTTATGATCCTGTGTTTTGTAATGCTCGTGCGCCGTACCTTTGAACTGTTGGAGAAACAGCTGCCAAATTCCCGCACGAGGTCGTATAGCTGTTGACGTTGAATCTCTGAAAGATTAGGATTTACGTATATTGTGTCGCAGGCATCAGATGGAAGTTTCACATTCGGTGACGTCGTTTCAAGACTGCATATTTCTGTCACTTCACAGAACTCATGAAGAAACGCTATTGCCGTCCCTTTTGCGATGTGCTGGAATTCGTTACCGAAATTCGTCAAGAGGATGTCTGTGCACCCGTTTCGCAGCTGGATAATCCCTCGTGCCACACAAACGCCTCTTTTCAAGAAAACATCCACGTTGCTCTCCGCCACACCCTCGTAGTCGCTGAATGCATCATTATGCACGAGAACCATTATACTGCTCCGTGGCGGCACAGTCACATCATCGTCGACGACGCGCAGTGGAGTGGTACATCGTTCATCTGATCGTGCTACCTTTAAAGCTTGCTCCGTCGAAAAGGACACGCTCGACCTCTGTAAATTGATAATCGCACCATTAGCTTGTAGGAAATCCATTCCCAGTATCACTTCCCTCGAGCACACAGGCAGGACGACAAAGTCACCGACGTAAGTGAAGCCCCGTATCATGACCCTTGCGGTACATCGGCCGGAAGGGGTTATGAGGTGACCACCTGCAGTACGTACTTGAGGTCCACCCCATTCGGTCAGAACTTTCTTGAGTCGCTTCGCTAATTCGTAACTTATCACAGAATAATCCGCACCAGTATCGATCAAAGCATTGAGCTCTAGTCCGTCAATCACCAACGGCAAGTCTGAAGTAATTTTCTCTGTACTGCACTCCTTTACCTGGAAACAGTCGTCGTTATCAGGCTCGTACCGCAGTGGAGGATCTTCACATCCCAAGTCGCCAGCGGCCTCGCCTCCACAGGTCGCCCTCTTCAGTTTCCCGGATTTGGGCTAGGCGAACGCTGCCTAGACGTGCTTGGGAAGGGACGTGGGCTAGACGAGCGGTAGCGCATAGGGGATGGTGAGCGTGGTTGATGACGACGAGGCGGGTCAAATTCCCGACGTGAGCATAGGTATTCTTCAATCTCGGAAGGTCTTTCGCCGTTTCGCGGACACGGTGCATTGATGGCGAATCCCCTAAGACCAGCTTGACGATATCGGCAGAATCGGTACAGGTGGCCAGCCTCTCCACAGTGGAAACACAAGGGCCTACGTGTGGCATCTCGCCACACATCGCTCTTCCGTGGCATCATCTCTCTCGCACGAGGTGGAGTGCGTGTTGCCTCTACGATTTCAGGCGGGCTGCGCATTGTCTGCACATAAGTACTTGGTGTCTCGATCGGCGAACAGTGCAGAGTAGGTCGCCTGAGCACCTCGGAGTACGTTACCGCCCGTCGTGTCGCCGGCACATCACTCCGCGGCTCCCGCATGGCCTGTCGAATTTCGTCTCGGACAACTTCAGCAAGAGACAGCTCGGGGGTGACATCAGGTGACTGCAGTTTCCTTAATTCTTCCCTGACAACAGACCGGACGAGCTCGCGCAATGTGTCAAGATTATCCACGACGCCTGCTGAGTAGACTCCTGCGAATGCACCGGCTACGTCGCGGTTGTACTGTCGGGCTCTCTGCTGAAGCGTCGTTTCGATGGTTGTTGCTTCCGACCGAAACTCAGCAACAGTACGGGGCGGATTGCGGATGAGTCCCGCGAACAATTCTTGCTTTACCCCGTGCATGAGGTGGCGCACTTTCTTGTCTTCCGTCATGCCAGGATCAGCTCGCTTGAAAAGGCGGGACATGTCTTCGATGTACATCGCGACAGTTTCGTTCGTTCGTTGAATCCGTGTGCGGAGAGCTGCTTCCGCCTTTTCCCGGCGATCACTGTTGGCGAACGTACTCAGTAGCTGCCGCCGAAACTCTTGCCACGACGTCAGAGATGCCTCGTGGTTTTCGTACCACACTCGTGCAGAGTCTTCCAACGCAATGTAGACGTTACGCAGCTTGCCTTCCTCGTTCCACTGATTTAGATTTCCCACTCTCTCGAAATGCTCTAACCAGTCTTCGGCGTCCTCGTATGGGTCACCATGAAACACCTTTGGGATGACCGGTTGGCTTACGATGAGTTGTGCCGGCGTAACTTGGCTCGTCATGGTGGTGGCGGCGCTTGTCTCCGTCACCGATGCCCTTGATACAGAAGGGAGTGGCCCAAATTCTGGCAACTCTCCTCGGATACGGCGGCTGACTCGTTGGTGCACCGGTGTAAGCTCCACTGGTTGCGGCTGGTCAGTGCTTGGACTTCGCTCTTGCGTGGGGCTCGGAATCATGTACCCAGCACCTCCACCAGAAAATGTAACGGATATAACAACCTCACAACCGGGACGTCCTATTTACAAGGTTTAATAAGGGCGAACTTGTGCCCAAAGCCAAAAGAACTACACAGTAGCTGGGAGAAAGCAGCGAACGCTCGTCGTCCTCTTCTTCTCTTCTTTTCCGCTGCTCGGTAGCAGCTCGTGCACAGGCTGGGCCGGCTCGTGCCTTCCGGCGGGCTTCATGAGTCGTAGCGATGCCGTCAGCGTTCCTCTTTTAACAACGTCTGCGTTGTACTGCGCCTTAACAATTCCTCGTGGCAATATTGTAGTTCCCGACTTGTAATGTTGAAAAACACTACATCTCACTAAGTGACATTGTTTAATGCGGTTTTACGACGGTTGATATGTCAACCTAACCTAACATTCGCACTTGTATCTAAAGACGCTCAATTACACTGTTTCGTTCACAATTACGATATTTGCTTGACCTCACAGTTTCTCACCAACTTAATACAGTACAGAACGCTGTATCTCGCTAAATGACATCGTTCTTTAAGGTTTCACGATACTTGCATGCGCTTTACCGAGAATGTCACAACATAGCAGTTTCGCACTTGTAACGATACAACACGCAGTATTTGGCTTGTTCATGCCGCTTTGTGTGCTTTCACAACATTTTACCTATCGCAGTTTCATACTCGCAATAAAACAACACTATCTCGTTAGATGACGTCGTTTTTGATGGTTTCACGACGCTACCTAGCTTAAACTAACATAACTCAACCTAACATAACCTTCGCACTTCTATCGTTAGAAAACGTTTTACTCGCTACTTTACATTGCTTTCTACAACATTACGACGGTTTCAAGCGCTTTCACATTAGATATCGCAGTTCCCAACTTGTAAAGGTGAAAAACACTGCATCTCACTAAGTGACATTGTTTATTGCGGTTTTACGACGGTTCATACCTTAACCTAACGTAACCTAACATAACCTAACCCAACCTAACCTAACATAACCTAACCTAACCTAACCTAACCTAACCAAACCTAACGTAACCTAACCTAACCTAACCTAACCTAACGACGTTTGCAAGCGCTTTCACATTAGATATCGCAGTTCCCAACTTGTAATGGTGAAAAACACTGCATCTCACTAAGTGACATTGTTTAATGCGGTTTTACGACGGTTCATATCTTAACCTAACCTAACATTCGTACTTGTATTGAAAAACGCTCTATTACACTGTTTCGTTCACAATTACGATATTTGCATAACCTCACAGTTTTTCACTAACTTATTGCAGTACAGAACGCTGTATCTCGCTAAATGACATCGTTCTTTAAGGTTTCACGATGCTTGCATGCGCTTTAACGAGAATATCACAATATAGCAGTTTCGCACTTGTAACGGTAGAACACGCAGTATTTGGCTTGTTCATGCCGTTTTGTGTGCTTTCACAACATTTCACCTATCGCAGTTTAATACTCGCTATAAAACAACACTATCTCGTTAGATGACGTCGTTTTTGGTAGTTTCACGACCCTACCTAGCTTAAACTAACCTAACCTAACCTAACCTTCGCACTTCTATCGTTAGAAAACGTTTTACTCGCCACTTCAATGTTTTCTACAAGATTACGACGGTTTCATGCGCTTTCACATTAGATATCGTAGTTCCCGACTTGTAATGTTGAAAAACACTACATCTCACTAAGTGACATTGTTTAATGCGGTTTTACGACGGTTGATATGTCAACCTAACCTAACATTCGCACTTGTATCTAAAGACGCTCAATTACACTGTTTCGTTCACAATTACGATATTTGCTTGACCTCACAGTTTCTCACCAACTTAATACAGTACAGAACGCTGTATCTCGCTAAATGACATCGTTCTTTAAGGTTTCACGATACTTGCATGCGCTTTACCGAGAATGTCACAACATAGCAGTTTCGCACTTGTAACGGTACAACACGCAGTATTTGGCTTGTTCATGCCGTTTTGTGTGCTTTCACAACATTTTACCTATCGCAGTTTCATACTCGCAATAAAACAACACTATCTCGTTAGATGACGTCGTTTTTGATGGTTTCACGACGCTACCTAGCTTAAACTAACATAACTCAACCTAACATAACCTTCGCACTTCTATCGTTAGAAAACGTTTTACTCGCTACTTTACATTGCTTTCTACAACATTACGACGGTTTCAAGCGCTTTCACATTAGATATCGCAGTTCCCAACTTGTAAAGGTGAAAAACACTGCATCTCACTAAGTGACATTGTTTATTGCGGTTTTACGACGGTTCATACCTTAACCTAACGTAACCTAACATAACCTAACCCAACCTAACCTAACATAACCTAACCTAACCTAACCTAACCTAACCAAACCTAACGTAACCTAACCTAACCTAACCTAACCTAACGACGTTTGCAAGCGCTTTCACATTAGATATCGCAGTTCCCAACTTGTAATGGTGAAAAACACTGCATCTCACTAAGTGACATTGTTTAATGCGGTTTTACGACGGTTCATATCTTAACCTAACCTAACATTCGTACTTGTATTGAAAAACGCTCTATTACACTGTTTCGTTCACAATTACGATATTTGCATAACCTCACAGTTTTTCACCAACTTATCGCAGTAGAGAACGCTGTATCTCGCTAAATGACATTGTTCTTTAAGGTTTCACGATGCTTGCATGCGCTTTAACGAGAATATTACAATATAGCAGTTTCGCACTTGTAACGGTAGAACACGCAGTATTTGGCTTGTTCATGCCGTTTTGTGTGCATTCACAACATTTCACCTATCGCAGTTTAATACTCGCCATAAAACAACACTATCTCGTTAGATGACGTCGTTTTTGGTAGTTTCACGACGCTACCTAGCTTAAACTAACCTAACCTAACCTAACCGCACTTCTATCGTTAGAAAACATTTTACTCGCAATTTTACAATGTTTTCTACACGAATACGACGGTTTCATGCGCTTTCACATTAGATATCGTAGTTCCCGACTTGTAATGTTGAAAAACACTACATCTCACTAAGTGACATTGTTTAATGCGGTTTTACGACGGTTGATATCTCAACCTAACCTAACATTCGCACTTGTATCTAAATACGCTCAATTACACTGTTTCGTTCACAATTACGATATTTGCTTCACCTCACAGTTTCTCACCAACTTATTACAGTACAGAACGCTGTATCTCGCTAGATGACATCGTTCTTTAAGGTTTCACGATACTTGCATGCGCTTTAACGAGAATATCACAATAAAGCAGTTTCGCACTTGTAACGGCACAAGACGCAGTATCTGGCTAGTTCATGCCATTTTGTGTGCTTTCCCAATATTTCACCTATCGCAGTTTCGTACTCGCAATAAAACAACACTATCTCGTTAGATGACATCGTTTTTGGTGGTTTCACGACGCTACCTAGCTCAAACTAACCGAACCTTCGCACTTCTATCGTTAGAAAACGTTTTATTCGCTACTTTACAATGTTTTCTACAAGATTACGACGGTTTCATGCGCTTTCACATTAGATATCGCAGTTCCCGACTTGTAATGGTGGAAAACACAGCATCTCACTAAGTGACATTGTTTAATGCGGTTTTAGCGCGGTTCATATCTTAACCTAACCTAACCTTACCTAACCCAACCTAACCTAACCTAACCTTACCTAACATACCCTAACCTAACCTAACCTAACCTAACCAAACCTAACCTAACCTAACCTAACCTAAACTAACCTAACCTAACCTAACCTAACGACGTTTGCAAGCGCTTTCACATTAGATATCGCAGTTCCCGACTTGTAATGGTGAAAACACTGCATCTCACTAAGTGACATTGTTTAATGCGGTTTTACGACGGTTCATACCTTAACCTAACCTAACCTAACCTAACCTAACCTAACCTTACCTAACCTAACCTAACCTAACCCAACCCAACTTAACCTAACCTAACGTAACCTAACCTAACCTAACCTAACCTAACCTAACCTAACCTAACGACGTTTGCAAGTGCATTCACATTAGATATCGCAGTTCCCAACTAGTAATGGTGAAAAACACTGCATCTCACTAAGTGACATTGTTTAATGCGGTTTTACGACGGTTCATATCTTAACCTAACCCAACATTCGCACTTGTATTAAAAAACGCTCTATTACACTGTTTCGTTCACAATAAGGATATTTGCATAACCTCACAGTTTTTCAACTTATTGCAGTACAGAACGCTGTATCTCGCTAAATGACATCGTTCTTTAAGGTTTCACGATGCTTGCATGCGCTTTAACGAGAATATCACAACATAGCAGTTTCGCACTTGTAACGGTACAACACGCAGTATTTGGCTTGTTCATGCCGTTTTGTGTGCTTTCACAACATTTCACCTATCGCAGTTTCGTACTCGCAATAAAACAACACTATCTCGTTAGATGACGTTGTTTTTGGTAGTTCCACGACGCTACCTAGCTTAAACTAACATAACTCAACCTAACATGACCTTCGCACTTCTATCGTTAGAAAACGTTTTACTCGCTACTTTACATTGCTTTCTACAACATTACGACGGTTTCAAGCACTTTCACATTAGATATCACAGTTCCCAACTTGTAAAGGTGAAAAACACTGCATCTCACTAAGTGACATTGTTTAATGCGGTTTTACGACGGTTCATACCTTAACCTAACCTAACCTAACCTAACCTTACCTAACCTAACCTAACCCAACCCAACTTAACCTAACCTAACCTAACCTAACCTAAACTAACCTAACCCAACCTAACCTAACCTAACCTAACCTAACCCAACCTAACCCAACCCAACCTAACCTAACCTAAGCTAACCTAACCTAACCTAACCAAACCTAACCTAACCTAACTTAACCTAACCTAACGTAACCTAACCTAACCTAACATAAGCTAACGTAACCTAACCTAACCTAACCTAACGTAACCTAACCTAACTTAACCCAACCTAACCCAACCCAACCCAACCCAACAACACCCAACCCAACCTAACCTAAACTCAACCCAACCTAACCTAATCTAACCTAACCTAACCTAACCTAACCTAACCTAACCAAACCTAACCTAACCTAACCTAACCTAACCTAACCTAACCTAACGACGGTTGCAAGCGCTTTCACATTAAATATCGCAGTTCCCCACTTTTAATGGTGAAAAACACTGCATCTCAGTAATTGACATTGTTTAATGCGGTTTTACGACGGTTCATATCTTAACCTAACCTAATATTCGCACTTGTATCTAAAAACGCTCTATTACACTGTTTTGTTCACAATTACGATATTTGCATAACCTCACAGTTTTTCACCAACTTATTGCAGTACAGAACGCTGTATCTCGCTGAATGACATTGTTCTTTAAGGTTTCACGATGCTTGCATGCGATTTAACGAGAATATCACAATATAGCAGTTTCGCACTTGTAACGGTAGAACACGCAGTATTTGGCTTGTTCATGCCGTTTTGTGTGCTTTCACAACATTTCACCTATTGCAGTTTAATACTCGCTATAAAACAACACTATCTTGTTAGATGACGTCGTTTTTGGTAGTTTCACGACGCTACCTAGCTTAAACTAACATAACTCAACCTAACATGACCTTCCCACTTCTATCGTTAGAAAACGTTTTACTCGCTACTTTACATTGCTTTCTACAACATTACGACGGATTCAAGCACTTTCACATTAGATATCACAGTTCCCAACTTGCAGAGGTGAAAAACACTGCATCTCACTAAGTGACATTGTTTAATGCGGTTTTACGACGGTTCATACCTTAACCTAACCTAACCTAACCTAACCTAACCTTACCTAACCTAACCTAACCTAACCCAACCCAACTTAACCTAACCTAACGTAACCTAACCTAACCTAACCTAACCTAACCTAACGACGTTTGCAAGTGCTTTCACATTAGATATCGCAGTTCCCAACTTGTAATGGTGAAAAACACTGCATCTCACTAAGTGACATTGTTTAATGCGGTTTTACGACGGTTCATATCTTAACCTAACCTAACATTCGCACTTGTATTAAAAAACGCTCTATTACACTGTTTCGTTCACAATTAGGATATTTGCATAACCTCACAGTTTTTCACCAACTTATTGCAGTACAGAACGCTGTATCTCGCTAAATGACATCGTTCTTTAAGGTTTCACGATACTTGCATGCGCTTTACCGAGAATGTCACAACATAGCAGTTTCGCACTTGTAACGATACAACACGCAGTATTTGGCTTGTTCATGCCGCTTTGTGTGCTTTCACAACATTTTACCTATCGCAGTTTCTTACTCGCAATAAAACAACACTATCTCGTTAGATGACGTCGTTTTTGATGGTTTCACGACGCTACCTAGCTTAAACTAACATAACTCAACCTAACATAACCTTCGCACTTCTATCGTTAGAAAACGTTTTACTCGCTACTTTACATTGCTTTCTACAACATTACGACGGTTTCAAGCGCTTTCACATTAGATATCGCAGTTCCCAACTTGTAAAGGTGAAAAACACTGCATCTCACTAAGTGACATTGTTTATTGCGGTTTTACGACGGTTCATACCTTAACCTAACGTAACCTAACATAACCTAACCCAACCTAACCTAACATAACCTAACCTAACCTAACCTAACCAAACCTAACGTAACCTAACCTAACCTAACCTAACCTAACGACGTTTGCAAGCGCTTTCACATTAGATATCGCAGTTCCCAACTTGTAATGGTGAAAAACACTGCATCTCACTAAGTGACATTGTTTAATGCGGTTTTACGACGGTTCATATCTTAACCTAACCTAACATTCGTACTTGTATTGAAAAACGCTCTATTACACTGTTTCGTTCACAATTACGATATTTGCATAACCTCACAGTTTTTCACTAACTTATTGCAGTACAGAACGCTGTATCTCGCTAAATGACATCGTTCTTTAAGGTTTCACGATGCTTGCATGCGCTTTAACGAGAATATCACAATATAGCAGTTTCGCACTTGTAACGGTAGAACACGCAGTATTTGGCTTGTTCATGCCGTTTTGTGTGCTTTCACAACATTTCACCTATCGCAGTTTAATACTCGCTATAAAACAACACTATCTCGTTAGATGACGTCGTTTTTGGTAGTTTCACGACCCTACCTAGCTTAAACTAACCTAACCTAACCTAACCTTCGCACTTCTATCGTTAGAAAACGTTTTACTCGCCACTTCAATGTTTTCTACAAGATTACGACGGTTTCATGCGCTTTCACATTAGATATCGTAGTTCCCGACTTGTAATGTTGAAAAACACTACATCTCACTAAGTGACATTGTTTAATGCGGTTTTACGACGGTTGATATGTCAACCTAACCTAACATTCGCACTTGTATCTAAAGACGCTCAATTACACTGTTTCGTTCACAATTACGATATTTGCTTGACCTCACAGTTTCTCACCAACTTAATACAGTACAGAACGCTGTATCTCGCTAAATGACATCGTTCTTTAAGGTTTCACGATACTTGCATGCGCTTTACCGAGAATGTCACAACATAGCAGTTTCGCACTTGTAACGGTACAACACGCAGTATTTGGCTTGTTCATGCCGTTTTGTGTGCTTTCACAACATTTTACCTATCGCAGTTTCATACTCGCAATAAAACAACACTATCTCGTTAGATGACGTCGTTTTTGATGGTTTCACGACGCTACCTAGCTTAAACTAACATAACTCAACCTAACATAACCTTCGCACTTCTATCGTTAGAAAACGTTTTACTCGCTACTTTACATTGCTTTCTACAACATTACGACGGTTTCAAGCGCTTTCACATTAGATATCGCAGTTCCCAACTTGTAAAGGTGAAAAACACTGCATCTCACTAAGTGACATTGTTTATTGCGGTTTTACGACGGTTCATACCTTAACCTAACGTAACCTAACATAACCTAACCCAACCTAACCTAACATAACCTAACCTAACCTAACCTAACCTAACCAAACCTAACGTAACCTAACCTAACCTAACCTAACCTAACGACGTTTGCAAGCGCTTTCACATTAGATATCGCAGTTCCCAACTTGTAATGGTGAAAAACACTGCATCTCACTAAGTGACATTGATTAATGCGGTTTTACGACGGTTCATATCTTAACCTAACCTAACATTCGTACTTGTATTGAAAAACGCTCTATTACACTGTTTCGTTCACAATTACGATATTTGCATAACCTCACAGTTTTTCACCAACTTATCGCAGTAGAGAACGCTGTATCTCGCTAAATGACATTGTTCTTTAAGGTTTCACGATGCTTGCATGCGCTTTAACGAGAATATTACAATATAGCAGTTTCGCACTTGTAACGGTAGAACACGCAGTATTTGGCTTGTTCATGCCGTTTTGTGTGCATTCACAACATTTCACCTATCGCAGTTTAATACTCGCAATAAAACAACACTATCTCGTTAGATGACGTCGTTTTTGGTAGTTTCACGACGCTACCTAGCTTAAACTAACCTAACCTAACCTAACCGCACTTCTATCGTTAGAAAACATTTTACTCGCAATTTTACAATGTTTTCTACACGAATACGACGGTTTCATGCGCTTTCACATTAGATATCGTAGTTCCCGACTTGTAATGTTGAAAAACACTACATCTCACTAAGTGACATTGTTTAATGCGGTTTTACGACGGTTGATATCTCAACCTAACCTAACATTCGCACTTGTATCTAAATACGCTCAATTACACTGTTTCGTTCACAATTACGATATTTGCTTCACCTCACAGTTTCTCACCAACTTATTACAGTACAGAACGCTGTATCTCGCTAGATGACATCGTTCTTTAAGGTTTCACGATACTTGCATGCGCTTTAACGAGAATATCACAATAAAGCAGTTTCGCACTTGTAACGGCACAAGACGCAGTATCTGGCTAGTTCATGCCATTTTGTGTGCTTTCCCAATATTTCACCTATCGCAGTTTCGTACTCGCAATAAAACAACACTATCTCGTTAGATGACATCGTTTTTGGTGGTTTCACGACGCTACCTAGCTCAAACTAACCGAACCTTCGCACTTCTATCGTTAGAAAACGTTTTATTCGCTACTTTACAATGTTTTCTACAAGATTACGACGGTTTCATGCGCTTTCACATTAGATATCGCAGTTCCCGACTTGTAATGGTGGAAAACACAGCATCTCACTAAGTGACATTGTTTAATGCGGTTTTAGCGCGGTTCATATCTTAACCTAACCTAACCTTACCTAACCCAACCTAACCTAACCTAACCTTACCTAACATACCCTAACCTAACCTAACCTAACCTAACCAAACCTAACCTAACCTAACCTAACCTAAACTAACCTAACCTAACCTAACCTAACGACGTTTGCAAGTGCATTCACATTAGATATCGCAGTTCCCAACTAGTAATGGTGAAAAACACTGCATCTCACTAAGTGACATTGTTTAATGCGGTTTTACGACGGTTCATATCTTAACCTAACCCAACATTCGCACTTGTATTAAAAAACGCTCTATTACACTGTTTCGTTCACAATAAGGATATTTGCATAACCTCACAGTTTTTCAACTTATTGCAGTACAGAACGCTGTATCTCGCTAAATGACATCGTTCTTTAAGGTTTCACGATGCTTGCATGCGCTTTAACGAGAATATCACAACATAGCAGTTTCGCACTTGTAACGGTACAACACGCAGTATTTGGCTTGTTCATGCCGTTTTGTGTGCTTTCACAACATTTCACCTATCGCAGTTTCGTACTCGCAATAAAACAACACTATCTCGTTAGATGACGTTGTTTTTGGTAGTTCCACGACGCTACCTAGCTTAAACTAACATAACTCAACCTAACATGACCTTCGCACTTCTATCGTTAGAAAACGTTTTACTCGCTACTTTACATTGCTTTCTACAACATTACGACGGTTTCAAGCACTTTCACATTAGATATCACAGTTCCCAACTTGTAAAGGTGAAAAACACTGCATCTCACTAAGTGACATTGTTTAATGCGGTTTTACGACGGTTCATACCTTAACCTAACCTAACCTAACCTAACCTTACCTAACCTAACCTAACCCAACCCAACTTAACCTAACCTAACCTAACCTAACCTAAACTAACCTAACCCAACCTAACCTAACCTAACCTAACCTAACCCAACCTAACCCAACCCAACCTAACCTAACCTAAGCTAACCTAACCTAACCTAACCAAACCTAACCTAACCTAACTTAACCTAACCTAACGTAACCTAACCTAACCTAACATAAGCTAACGTAACCTAACCTAACCTAACCTAACGTAACCTAACCTAACTTAACCCAACCTAACCCAACCCAACCCAACCCAACAACACCCAACCCAACCTAACCTAAACTCAACCCAACCTAACCTAATCTAACCTAACCTAACCTAACCTAACCTAACCTAACCAAACCTAACCTAACCTAACCTAACCTAACCTAACCTAACCTAACCTAACCTAACGACGGTTGCAAGCGCTTTCACATTAAATATCGCAGTTCCCCACTTTTAATGGTGAAAAACACTGCATCTCAGTAATTGACATTGTTTAATGCGGTTTTACGACGGTTCATATCTTAACCTAACCTAATATTCGCACTTGTATCTAAAAACGCTCTATTACACTGTTTTGTTCACAATTACGATATTTGCATAACCTCACAGTTTTTCACCAACTTATTGCAGTACAGAACGCTGTATCTCGCTGAATGACATTGTTCTTTAAGGTTTCACGATGCTTGCATGCGATTTAACGAGAATATCACAATATAGCAGTTTCGCACTTGTAACGGTAGAACACGCAGTATTTGGCTTGTTCATGCCGTTTTGTGTGCTTTCACAACATTTCACCTATTGCAGTTTAATACTCGCTATAAAACAACACTATCTTGTTAGATGACGTCGTTTTTGGTAGTTTCACGACGCTACCTAGCTTAAACTAACATAACTCAACCTAACATGACCTTCCCACTTCTATCGTTAGAAAACGTTTTACTCGCTACTTTACATTGCTTTCTACAACATTACGACGGATTCAAGCACTTTCACATTAGATATCACAGTTCCCAACTTGCAGAGGTGAAAAACACTGCATCTCACTAAGTGACATTGTTTAATGCGGTTTTACGACGGTTCATACCTTAACCTAACCTAACCTAACCTAACCTAACCTTACCTAACCTAACCTAACCTAACCCAACCCAACTTAACCTAACCTAACGTAACCTAACCTAACCTAACCTAACCTAACGACGTTTGCAAGTGCTTTCACATTAGATATCGCAGTTCCCAACTTGTAATGGTGAAAAACACTGCATCTCACTAAGTGACATTGTTTAATGCGGTTTTACGACGGTTCATATCTTAACCTAACCTAACATTCGCACTTGTATTAAAAAACGCTCTATTACACTGTTTCGTTCACAATTAGGATATTTGCATAACCTCACAGTTTTTCACCAACTTATTGCAGTACAGAACGCTGTATCTCGCTAAATGACATCGTTCTTTAAGGTTTCACGATGCTTGCATGCGCTTTAACGAGAATATCACAACATAGCAGTTTCGCACTTGTAACGGTACAACACGCAGTATTTGGCTTGTTCATGCCGTTTTGTGTGCTTTCACAACATTTCACCTATCGCAGTTTCGTACTCGCAATAAAACAACACTATCTCGTTAGATGACGTTGTTTTTGGTAGTTTCACGACGCTACCTAGCTTAAACTAACATAACTCAACCTAACATGACCTTCGCACTTCTATCGTTAGAAAACGTTTTACTCGCTACTTTACATTGCTTTCTACAACATTACGACGGTTTCAAGCACTTTCACATTAGATATCACAGTTCCCAACTTGTAAAGGTGAAAAACACTGCATCTCACTAAGTGACATTGTTTAATGCGGTTTTACGACGGTTCATACCTTAACCTAACCTAACCTAACCTAACCTTACCTAACCTAACCTAACCCAACCCAACTTAACCTAACCTAACCTAACCTAAACTAACCTAACCCAACCCAACCTAACCTAAACTCAACCCAACCTAACCTAATCTAACCTAACCTAACCTAACCTAACCTAACCAAACCTAACCTAACCTAACCTAACCTAACCTAACCTAACCTAACCTAACGACGGTTGCAAGCGCTTTCACATTAAATATCGCAGTTCCCCACTTTTAATGGTGAAAAACACTGCATCTCAGTAATTGACATTGTTTAATGCGGTTTTACGACGGTTCATATCTTAACCTAACCTAACATTCGCACTTGTATTGAAAAACGCTCTATTACACTGTTTCGTTCACAATTACGATATTTGCATAACCTCACAGTTTTTCACTAACTTATTGCAGTACAGAACGCTGTATCTCGCTGAATGACATCGTTCTTTAAGGTTTCACGATGCTTGCATGCGCTTTAACGAGAATATCACAATATAGCAGTTTCGCACATGTAACGGTAGAACACGCAGTATTTGGCTTGTTCATGCCGTTTTGTGTGCTTTCACAACATTTCACCTATCGCAGTTTAATACTCGCTATAAAACAACACTATCTCGTTAGATGACGTCGTTTTTTGTAGTTTCACGACCCTACCTAGCTTCAACTAACCTAACCTAACCTAACCTTCGCACTTCTATCGTTAGAAAACGTTTTACTCGCCACTTCAATGTTTTCTACAAGATTACGACGGTTTCATGCGCTTTCACATTAGATATCGTAGTTCCCGACTTGTAATGTTGAAAAACACTACATCTCACTAAGTGACATTGTTTATAGCGGTTTTACGACGGTTGATATGTCAACCTAACCTAACATTCGCACTTGTATCTAAAGACGCTCAATTACACTGTTTCGTTCACAATTACGATATTTGCTTGACCTCACAGTTTCTCACCAACTTAATACAGTACAGAACGCTGTATCTCGCTAAATGACATCGTTCTTTAAGGTTTCACGATACTTGCATGCGCTTTACCGAGAATGTCACAACCTAGCAGTTTCGCACTTGTAACGGTACAACACGCAGTATTTGGCTTGTTCATGCCGCTTTGTGTGCTTTCACAACATTTTACCTATCGCAGTTTCATACTCGCAATAAAACAACACTATCTCGTTAGATGACGTCGTTTTTGATGGTTTCACGACGCTACCTAGCTTAAACTAACATAACTCAACCTAACATAACCTTCGCACTTCTATCGTTAGAAAACGTTTTACTCGCTACTTTACATTGCTTTCTACAACATTACGACGGTTTCAAGCGCTTTCACATTAGATATCGCAGTTCCCGACTTGTAATGTTGAAAAACACTACATCTCACTAAGTGACATTGTTTAATGCGGTTTTACGACGGTTGATATGTCAACCTAACCTAACATTCGCACTTGTATCTAAAGACGCTCAATTACACTGTTTCGTTCACAATTACGATATTTGCTTGACCTCACAGTTTCTCACCAACTTAATACAGTACAGAACGCTGTATCTCGCTAAATGACATCGTTCTTTAAGGTTTCACGATACTTGCATGCGCTTTACCGAGAATGTCACAACATAGCAGTTTCGCACTTGTAACGGTACAACACGCAGTATTTGGCTTGTTCATGCCGTTTTGTGTGCTTTCACAACATTTTACCTATCGCAGTTTCATACTCGCAATAAAACAACACTATCTCGTTAGATGACGTCGTTTTTGATGGTTTCACGACGCTACCTAGCTTAAACTAACATAACTCAACCTAACATAACCTTCGCACTTCTATCGTTAGAAAACGTTTTACTCGCTACTTTACATTGCTTTCTACAACATTACGACGGTTTCAAGCGCTTTCACATTAGATATCGCAGTTCCCAACTTGTAAAGGTGAAAAACACTGCATCTCACTAAGTGACATTGTTTATTGCGGTTTTACGACGGTTCATACCTTAACCTAACGTAACCTAACATAACCTAACCCAACCTAACCTAACATAACCTAACCTAACCTAACCTAACCTAACCTAACCAAACCTAACGTAACCTAACCTAACCTAACCTAACCTAACCTAACGACGTTTGCAAGCGCTTTCACATTAGATATCGCAGTTCCCAACTTGTAATGGTGAAAAACACTGCATCTCACTAAGTGACATTGTTTAATGCGGTTTTACGACGGTTCATATCTTAACCTAACCTAACATTCGTACTTGTATTGAAAAACGCTCTATTACACTGTTTCGTTCACAATTACGATATTTGCATAACCTCACAGTTTTTCACCAACTTATCGCAGTAGAGAACGCTGTATCTCGCTAAATGACATTGTTCTTTAAGGTTTCACGATGCTTGCATGCGCTTTAACGAGAATATTACAATATAGCAGTTTCGCACTTGTAACGGTAGAACACGCAGTATTTGGCTTGTTCATGCCGTTTTGTGTGCATTCACAACATTTCACCTATCGCAGTTTAATACTCGCAATAAAACAACACTATCTCGTTAGATGACGTCGTTTTTGGTAGTTTCACGACGCTACCTAGCTTAAACTAACCTAACCTAACCTAACCGCACTTCTATCGTTAGAAAACATTTTACTCGCAATTTTACAATGTTTTCTACACGAATACGACGGTTTCATGCGCTTTCACATTAGATATCGTAGTTCCCGACTTGTAATGTTGAAAAACACTACATCTCACTAAGTGACATTGTTTAATGCGGTTTTACGACGGTTGATATCTCAACCTAACCTAACATTCGCACTTGTATCTAAATACGCTCAATTACACTGTTTCGTTCACAATTACGATATTTGCTTCACCTCACAGTTTCTCACCAACTTATTACAGTACAGAACGCTGTATCTCGCTAGATGACATCGTTCTTTAAGGTTTCACGATACTTGCATGCGCTTTAACGAGAATATCACAATAAAGCAGTTTCGCACTTGTAACGGCACAAGACGCAGTATCTGGCTAGTTCATGCCATTTTGTGTGCTTTCCCAATATTTCACCTATCGCAGTTTCGTACTCGCAATAAAACAACACTATCTCGTTAGATGACATCGTTTTTGGTGGTTTCACGACGCTACCTAGCTCAAACTAACCGAACCTTCGCACTTCTATCGTTAGAAAACGTTTTATTCGCTACTTTACAATGTTTTCTACAAGATTACGACGGTTTCATGCGCTTTCACATTAGATATCGCAGTTCCCGACTTGTAATGGTGGAAAACACAGCATCTCACTAAGTGACATTGTTTAATGCGGTTTTAGCGCGGTTCATATCTTAACCTAACCTAACCTTACCTAACCCAACCTAACCTAACCTAACCTTACCTAACATACCCTAACCTAACCTAACCTAACCTAACCAAACCTAACCTAACCTAACCTAACCTAAACTAACCTAACCTAACCTAACCTAACGACGTTTGCAAGCGCTTTCACATTAGATATCGCAGTTCCCGACTTGTAATGGTGAAAACACTGCATCTCACTAAGTGACATTGTTTAATGCGGTTTTACGACGGTTCATACCTTAACCTAACCTAACCTAACCTAACCTAACCTAACCTTACCTAACCTAACCTAACCTAACCCAACCCAACTTAACCTAACCTAACGTAACCTAACCTAACCTAACCTAACCTAACCTAACCTAACGACGTTTGCAAGTGCATTCACATTAGATATCGCAGTTCCCAACTAGTAATGGTGAAAAACACTGCATCTCACTAAGTGACATTGTTTAATGCGGTTTTACGACGGTTCATATCTTAACCTAACCCAACATTCGCACTTGTATTAAAAAACGCTCTATTACACTGTTTCGTTCACAATAAGGATATTTGCATAACCTCACAGTTTTTCAACTTATTGCAGTACAGAACGCTGTATCTCGCTAAATGACATCGTTCTTTAAGGTTTCACGATGCTTGCATGCGCTTTAACGAGAATATCACAACATAGCAGTTTCGCACTTGTAACGGTACAACACGCAGTATTTGGCTTGTTCATGCCGTTTTGTGTGCTTTCACAACATTTCACCTATCGCAGTTTCGTACTCGCAATAAAACAACACTATCTCGTTAGATGACGTTGTTTTTGGTAGTTCCACGACGCTACCTAGCTTAAACTAACATAACTCAACCTAACATGACCTTCGCACTTCTATCGTTAGAAAACGTTTTACTCGCTACTTTACATTGCTTTCTACAACATTACGACGGTTTCAAGCACTTTCACATTAGATATCACAGTTCCCAACTTGTAAAGGTGAAAAACACTGCATCTCACTAAGTGACATTGTTTAATGCGGTTTTACGACGGTTCATACCTTAACCTAACCTAACCTAACCTAACCTTACCTAACCTAACCTAACCCAACCCAACTTAACCTAACCTAACCTAACCTAACCTAAACTAACCTAACCCAACCTAACCTAACCTAACCTAACCTAACCCAACCTAACCCAACCCAACCTAACCTAACCTAAGCTAACCTAACCTAACCTAACCAAACCTAACCTAACCTAACTTAACCTAACCTAACGTAACCTAACCTAACCTAACATAAGCTAACGTAACCTAACCTAACCTAACCTAACGTAACCTAACCTAACTTAACCCAACCTAACCCAACCCAACCCAACCCAACAACACCCAACCCAACCTAACCTAAACTCAACCCAACCTAACCTAATCTAACCTAACCTAACCTAACCTAACCTAACCAAACCTAACCTAACCTAACCTAACCTAACCTAACCTAACCTAACGACGGTTGCAAGCGCTTTCACATTAAATATCGCAGTTCCCCACTTTTAATGGTGAAAAACACTGCATCTCAGTAATTGACATTGTTTAATGCGGTTTTACGACGGTTCATATCTTAACCTAACCTAATATTCGCACTTGTATCTAAAAACGCTCTATTACACTGTTTTGTTCACAATTACGATATTTGCATAACCTCACAGTTTTTCACCAACTTATTGCAGTACAGAACGCTGTATCTCGCTGAATGACATTGTTCTTTAAGGTTTCACGATGCTTGCATGCGATTTAACGAGAATATCACAATATAGCAGTTTCGCACTTGTAACGGTAGAACACGCAGTATTTGGCTTGTTCATGCCGTTTTGTGTGCTTTCACAACATTTCACCTATTGCAGTTTAATACTCGCTATAAAACAACACTATCTTGTTAGATGACGTCGTTTTTGGTAGTTTCACGACGCTACCTAGCTTAAACTAACATAACTCAACCTAACATGACCTTCCCACTTCTATCGTTAGAAAACGTTTTACTCGCTACTTTACATTGCTTTCTACAACATTACGACGGATTCAAGCACTTTCACATTAGATATCACAGTTCCCAACTTGCAGAGGTGAAAAACACTGCATCTCACTAAGTGACATTGTTTAATGCGGTTTTACGACGGTTCATACCTTAACCTAACCTAACCTAACCTAACCTAACCTTACCTAACCTAACCTAACCTAACCCAACCCAACTTAACCTAACCTAACGTAACCTAACCTAACCTAACCTAACCTAACGACGTTTGCAAGTGCTTTCACATTAGATATCGCAGTTCCCAACTTGTAATGGTGAAAAACACTGCATCTCACTAAGTGACATTGTTTAATGCGGTTTTACGACGGTTCATATCTTAACCTAACCTAACATTCGCACTTGTATTAAAAAACGCTCTATTACACTGTTTCGTTCACAATTAGGATATTTGCATAACCTCACAGTTTTTCACCAACTTATTGCAGTACAGAACGCTGTATCTCGCTAAATGACATCGTTCTTTAAGGTTTCACGATGCTTGCATGCGCTTTAACGAGAATATCACAACATAGCAGTTTCGCACTTGTAACGGTACAACACGCAGTATTTGGCTTGTTCATGCCGTTTTGTGTGCTTTCACAACATTTCACCTATCGCAGTTTCGTACTCGCAATAAAACAACACTATCTCGTTAGATGACGTTGTTTTTGGTAGTTTCACGACGCTACCTAGCTTAAACTAACATAACTCAACCTAACATGACCTTCGCACTTCTATCGTTAGAAAACGTTTTACTCGCTACTTTACATTGCTTTCTACAACATTACGACGGTTTCAAGCACTTTCACATTAGATATCACAGTTCCCAACTTGTAAAGGTGAAAAACACTGCATCTCACTAAGTGACATTGTTTAATGCGGTTTTACGACGGTTCATACCTTAACCTAACCTAACCTAACCTAACCTTACCTAACCTAACCTAACCCAACCCAACTTAACCTAACCTAACCTAACCTAAACTAACCTAACCCAACCCAACCTAACCTAAACTCAACCCAACCTAACCTAATCTAACCTAACCTAACCTAACCTAACCTAACCAAACCTAACCTAACCTAACCTAACCTAACCTAACCTAACCTAACCTAACGACGGTTGCAAGCGCTTTCACATTAAATATCGCAGTTCCCCACTTTTAATGGTGAAAAACACTGCATCTCAGTAATTGACATTGTTTAATGCGGTTTTACGACGGTTCATATCTTAACCTAACCTAACATTCGCACTTGTATTGAAAAACGCTCTATTACACTGTTTCGTTCACAATTACGATATTTGCATAACCTCACAGTTTTTCACTAACTTATTGCAGTACAGAACGCTGTATCTCGCTGAATGACATCGTTCTTTAAGGTTTCACGATGCTTGCATGCGCTTTAACGAGAATATCACAATATAGCAGTTTCGCACATGTAACGGTAGAACACGCAGTATTTGGCTTGTTCATGCCGTTTTGTGTGCTTTCACAACATTTCACCTATCGCAGTTTAATACTCGCTATAAAACAACACTATCTCGTTAGATGACGTCGTTTTTTGTAGTTTCACGACCCTACCTAGCTTCAACTAACCTAACCTAACCTAACCTTCGCACTTCTATCGTTAGAAAACGTTTTACTCGCCACTTCAATGTTTTCTACAAGATTACGACGGTTTCATGCGCTTTCACATTAGATATCGTAGTTCCCGACTTGTAATGTTGAAAAACACTACATCTCACTAAGTGACATTGTTTATAGCGGTTTTACGACGGTTGATATGTCAACCTAACCTAACATTCGCACTTGTATCTAAAGACGCTCAATTACACTGTTTCGTTCACAATTACGATATTTGCTTGACCTCACAGTTTCTCACCAACTTAATACAGTACAGAACGCTGTATCTCGCTAAATGACATCGTTCTTTAAGGTTTCACGATACTTGCATGCGCTTTACCGAGAATGTCACAACCTAGCAGTTTCGCACTTGTAACGGTACAACACGCAGTATTTGGCTTGTTCATGCCGCTTTGTGTGCTTTCACAACATTTTACCTATCGCAGTTTCATACTCGCAATAAAACAACACTATCTCGTTAGATGACGTCGTTTTTGATGGTTTCACGACGCTACCTAGCTTAAACTAACATAACTCAACCTAACATAACCTTCGCACTTCTATCGTTAGAAAACGTTTTACTCGCTACTTTACATTGCTTTCTACAACATTACGACGGTTTCAAGCGCTTTCACATTAGATATCGCAGTTCCCAACTTGTAAAGGTGAAAAACACTGCATCTCACTAAGTGACATTGTTTATTGCGGTTTTACGACGGTTCATACCTTAACCTAACGTAACCTAACATAACCTAACCCAACCTAACCTAACATAACCTAACCTAACCTAACCTAACCTAACCAAACCTAACGTAACCTAACCTAACCTAACCTAACCTAACGACGTTTGCAAGCGCTTTCACATTAGATATCGCAGTTCCCAACTTGTAATGGTGAAAAACACTGCATCTCACTAAGTGACATTGTTTAATGCGGTTTTACGACGGTTCATATCTTAACCTAACCTAACATTCGTACTTGTATTGAAAAACGCTCTATTACACTGTTTCGTTCACAATTACGATATTTGCATAACCTCACAGTTTTTCACTAACTTATTGCAGTACAGAACGCTGTATCTCGCTAAATGACATCGTTCTTTAAGGTTTCACGATGCTTGCATGCGCTTTAACGAGAATATCACAATATAGCAGTTTCGCACTTGTAACGGTAGAACACGCAGTATTTGGCTTGTTCATGCCGTTTTGTGTGCTTTCACAACATTTCACCTATCGCAGTTTAATACTCGCTATAAAACAACACTATCTCGTTAGATGACGTCGTTTTTGGTAGTTTCACGACCCTACCTAGCTTAAACTAACCTAACCTAACCTAACCTTCGCACTTCTATCGTTAGAAAACGTTTTACTCGCCACTTCAATGTTTTCTACAAGATTACGACGGTTTCATGCGCTTTCACATTAGATATCGTAGTTCCCGACTTGTAATGTTGAAAAACACTACATCTCACTAAGTGACATTGTTTAATGCGGTTTTACGACGGTTGATATGTCAACCTAACCTAACATTCGCACTTGTATCTAAAGACGCTCAATTACACTGTTTCGTTCACAATTACGATATTTGCTTGACCTCACAGTTTCTCACCAACTTAATACAGTACAGAACGCTGTATCTCGCTAAATGACATCGTTCTTTAAGGTTTCACGATACTTGCATGCGCTTTACCGAGAATGTCACAACATAGCAGTTTCGCACTTGTAACGGTACAACACGCAGTATTTGGCTTGTTCATGCCGTTTTGTGTGCTTTCACAACATTTTACCTATCGCAGTTTCATACTCGCAATAAAACAACACTATCTCGTTAGATGACGTCGTTTTTGATGGTTTCACGACGCTACCTAGCTTAAACTAACATAACTCAACCTAACATAACCTTCGCACTTCTATCGTTAGAAAACGTTTTACTCGCTACTTTACATTGCTTTCTACAACATTACGACGGTTTCAAGCGCTTTCACATTAGATATCGCAGTTCCCAACTTGTAAAGGTGAAAAACACTGCATCTCACTAAGTGACATTGTTTATTGCGGTTTTACGACGGTTCATACCTTAACCTAACGTAACCTAACATAACCTAACCCAACCTAACCTAACATAACCTAACCTAACCTAACCTAACCTAACCTAACCAAACCTAACGTAACCTAACCTAACCTAACCTAACCTAACCTAACGACGTTTGCAAGCGCTTTCACATTAGATATCGCAGTTCCCAACTTGTAATGGTGAAAAACACTGCATCTCACTAAGTGACATTGTTTAATGCGGTTTTACGACGGTTCATATCTTAACCTAACCTAACATTCGTACTTGTATTGAAAAACGCTCTATTACACTGTTTCGTTCACAATTACGATATTTGCATAACCTCACAGTTTTTCACCAACTTATCGCAGTAGAGAACGCTGTATCTCGCTAAATGACATTGTTCTTTAAGGTTTCACGATGCTTGCATGCGCTTTAACGAGAATATTACAATATAGCAGTTTCGCACTTGTAACGGTAGAACACGCAGTATTTGGCTTGTTCATGCCGTTTTGTGTGCATTCACAACATTTCACCTATCGCAGTTTAATACTCGCAATAAAACAACACTATCTCGTTAGATGACGTCGTTTTTGGTAGTTTCACGACGCTACCTAGCTTAAACTAACCTAACCTAACCTAACCGCACTTCTATCGTTAGAAAACATTTTACTCGCAATTTTACAATGTTTTCTACACGAATACGACGGTTTCATGCGCTTTCACATTAGATATCGTAGTTCCCGACTTGTAATGTTGAAAAACACTACATCTCACTAAGTGACATTGTTTAATGCGGTTTTACGACGGTTGATATCTCAACCTAACCTAACATTCGCACTTGTATCTAAATACGCTCAATTACACTGTTTCGTTCACAATTACGATATTTGCTTCACCTCACAGTTTCTCACCAACTTATTACAGTACAGAACGCTGTATCTCGCTAGATGACATCGTTCTTTAAGGTTTCACGATACTTGCATGCGCTTTAACGAGAATATCACAATAAAGCAGTTTCGCACTTGTAACGGCACAAGACGCAGTATCTGGCTAGTTCATGCCATTTTGTGTGCTTTCCCAATATTTCACCTATCGCAGTTTCGTACTCGCAATAAAACAACACTATCTCGTTAGATGACATCGTTTTTGGTGGTTTCACGACGCTACCTAGCTCAAACTAACCGAACCTTCGCACTTCTATCGTTAGAAAACGTTTTATTCGCTACTTTACAATGTTTTCTACAAGATTACGACGGTTTCATGCGCTTTCACATTAGATATCGCAGTTCCCGACTTGTAATGGTGGAAAACACAGCATCTCACTAAGTGACATTGTTTAATGCGGTTTTAGCGCGGTTCATATCTTAACCTAACCTAACCTTACCTAACCCAACCTAACCTAACCTAACCTTACCTAACATACCCTAACCTAACCTAACCTAACCTAACCAAACCTAACCTAACCTAACCTAACCTAAACTAACCTAACCTAACCTAACCTAACGACGTTTGCAAGCGCTTTCACATTAGATATCGCAGTTCCCGACTTGTAATGGTGAAAACACTGCATCTCACTAAGTGACATTGTTTAATGCGGTTTTACGACGGTTCATACCTTAACCTAACCTAACCTAACCTAACCTAACCTAACCTTACCTAACCTAACCTAACCTAACCCAACCCAACTTAACCTAACCTAACGTAACCTAACCTAACCTAACCTAACCTAACCTAACCTAACGACGTTTGCAAGTGCATTCACATTAGATATCGCAGTTCCCAACTAGTAATGGTGAAAAACACTGCATCTCACTAAGTGACATTGTTTAATGCGGTTTTACGACGGTTCATATCTTAACCTAACCCAACATTCGCACTTGTATTAAAAAACGCTCTATTACACTGTTTCGTTCACAATAAGGATATTTGCATAACCTCACAGTTTTTCAACTTATTGCAGTACAGAACGCTGTATCTCGCTAAATGACATCGTTCTTTAAGGTTTCACGATGCTTGCATGCGCTTTAACGAGAATATCACAACATAGCAGTTTCGCACTTGTAACGGTACAACACGCAGTATTTGGCTTGTTCATGCCGTTTTGTGTGCTTTCACAACATTTCACCTATCGCAGTTTCGTACTCGCAATAAAACAACACTATCTCGTTAGATGACGTTGTTTTTGGTAGTTCCACGACGCTACCTAGCTTAAACTAACATAACTCAACCTAACATGACCTTCGCACTTCTATCGTTAGAAAACGTTTTACTCGCTACTTTACATTGCTTTCTACAACATTACGACGGTTTCAAGCACTTTCACATTAGATATCACAGTTCCCAACTTGTAAAGGTGAAAAACACTGCATCTCACTAAGTGACATTGTTTAATGCGGTTTTACGACGGTTCATACCTTAACCTAACCTAACCTAACCTAACCTTACCTAACCTAACCTAACCCAACCCAACTTAACCTAACCTAACCTAACCTAACCTAAACTAACCTAACCCAACCTAACCTAACCTAACCTAACCTAACCCAACCTAACCCAACCCAACCTAACCTAACCTAAGCTAACCTAACCTAACCTAACCAAACCTAACCTAACCTAACTTAACCTAACCTAACGTAACCTAACCTAACCTAACATAAGCTAACGTAACCTAACCTAACCTAACCTAACGTAACCTAACCTAACTTAACCCAACCTAACCCAACCCAACCCAACCCAACAACACCCAACCCAACCTAACCTAAACTCAACCCAACCTAACCTAATCTAACCTAACCTAACCTAACCTAACCTAACCAAACCTAACCTAACCTAACCTAACCTAACCTAACCTAACCTAACGACGTTTGCAAGTGCTTTCACATTAGATATCGCAGTTCCCAACTTGTAATGGTGAAAAACACTGCATCTCACTAAGTGACATTGTTTAATGCGGTTTTACGACGGTTCATATCTTAACCTAACCTAACATTCGCACTTGTATTAAAAAACGCTCTATTACACTGTTTCGTTCACAATTAGGATATTTGCATAACCTCACAGTTTTTCACCAACTTATTGCAGTACAGAACGCTGTATCTCGCTAAATGACATCGTTCTTTAAGGTTTCACGATACTTGCATGCGCTTTACCGAGAATGTCACAACATAGCAGTTTCGCACTTGTAACGATACAACACGCAGTATTTGGCTTGTTCATGCCGCTTTGTGTGCTTTCACAACATTTTACCTATCGCAGTTTCTTACTCGCAATAAAACAACACTATCTCGTTAGATGACGTCGTTTTTGATGGTTTCACGACGCTACCTAGCTTAAACTAACATAACTCAACCTAACATAACCTTCGCACTTCTATCGTTAGAAAACGTTTTACTAGCTACTTTACATTGCTTTCTACAACATTACGACGGTTTCAAGCGCTTTCACATTAGATATCGCAGTTCCCAACTTGTAAAGGTGAAAAACACTGCATCTCACTAAGTGACATTGTTTATTGCGGTTTTACGACGGTTCATACCTTAACCTAACGTAACCTAACATAACCTAACCCAACCTAACCTAACATAACCTAACCTAACCTAACCTAACCAAACCTAACGTAACCTAACCTAACCTAACCTAACCTAACGACGTTTGCAAGCGCTTTCACATTAGATATCGCAGTTCCCAACTTGTAATGGTGAAAAACACTGCATCTCACTAAGTGACATTGTTTAATGCGGTTTTACGACGGTTCATATCTTAACCTAACCTAACATTCGTACTTGTATTGAAAAACGCTCTATTACACTGTTTCGTTCACAATTACGATATTTGCATAACCTCACAGTTTTTCACTAACTTATTGCAGTACAGAACGCTGTATCTCGCTAAATGACATCGTTCTTTAAGGTTTCACGATGCTTGCATGCGCTTTAACGAGAATATCACAATATAGCAGTTTCGCACTTGTAACGGTAGAACACGCAGTATTTGGCTTGTTCATGCCGTTTTGTGTGCTTTCACAACATTTCACCTATCGCAGTTTAATACTCGCTATAAAACAACACTATCTCGTTAGATGACGTCGTTTTTGGTAGTTTCACGACCCTACCTAGCTTAAACTAACCTAACCTAACCTAACCTTCGCACTTCTATCGTTAGAAAACGTTTTACTCGCCACTTCAATGTTTTCTACAAGATTACGACGGTTTCATGCGCTTTCACATTAGATATCGTAGTTCCCGACTTGTAATGTTGAAAAACACTACATCTCACTAAGTGACATTGTTTAATGCGGTTTTACGACGGTTGATATGTCAACCTAACCTAACATTCGCACTTGTATCTAAAGACGCTCAATTACACTGTTTCGTTCACAATTACGATATTTGCTTGACCTCACAGTTTCTCACCAACTTAATACAGTACAGAACGCTGTATCTCGCTAAATGACATCGTTCTTTAAGGTTTCACGATACTTGCATGCGCTTTACCGAGAATGTCACAACATAGCAGTTTCGCACTTGTAACGGTACAACACGCAGTATTTGGCTTGTTCATGCCGTTTTGTGTGCTTTCACAACATTTTACCTATCGCAGTTTCATACTCGCAATAAAACAACACTATCTCGTTAGATGACGTCGTTTTTGATGGTTTCACGACGCTACCTAGCTTAAACTAACATAACTCAACCTAACATAACCTTCGCACTTCTATCGTTAGAAAACGTTTTACTCGCTACTTTACATTGCTTTCTACAACATTACGACGGTTTCAAGCGCTTTCACATTAGATATCGCAGTTCCCAACTTGTAAAGGTGAAAAACACTGCATCTCACTAAGTGACATTGTTTATTGCGGTTTTACGACGGTTCATACCTTAACCTAACGTAACCTAACATAACCTAACCCAACCTAACCTAACATAACCTAACCTAACCTAACCTAACCTAACCAAACCTAACGTAACCTAACCTAACCTAACCTAACCTAACGACGTTTGCAAGCGCTTTCACATTAGATATCGCAGTTCCCAACTTGTAATGGTGAAAAACACTGCATCTCACTAAGTGACATTGATTAATGCGGTTTTACGACGGTTCATATCTTAACCTAACCTAACATTCGTACTTGTATTGAAAAACGCTCTATTACACTGTTTCGTTCACAATTACGATATTTGCATAACCTCACAGTTTTTCACCAACTTATCGCAGTAGAGAACGCTGTATCTCGCTAAATGACATTGTTCTTTAAGGTTTCACGATGCTTGCATGCGCTTTAACGAGAATATTACAATATAGCAGTTTCGCACTTGTAACGGTAGAACACGCAGTATTTGGCTTGTTCATGCCGTTTTGTGTGCATTCACAACATTTCACCTATCGCAGTTTAATACTCGCAATAAAACAACACTATCTCGTTAGATGACGTCGTTTTTGGTAGTTTCACGACGCTACCTAGCTTAAACTAACCTAACCTAACCTAACCGCACTTCTATCGTTAGAAAACATTTTACTCGCAATTTTACAATGTTTTCTACACGAATACGACGGTTTCATGCGCTTTCACATTAGATATCGTAGTTCCCGACTTGTAATGTTGAAAAACACTACATCTCACTAAGTGACATTGTTTAATGCGGTTTTACGACGGTTGATATCTCAACCTAACCTAACATTCGCACTTGTATCTAAATACGCTCAATTACACTGTTTCGTTCACAATTACGATATTTGCTTCACCTCACAGTTTCTCACCAACTTATTACAGTACAGAACGCTGTATCTCGCTAGATGACATCGTTCTTTAAGGTTTCACGATACTTGCATGCGCTTTAACGAGAATATCACAATAAAGCAGTTTCGCACTTGTAACGGCACAAGACGCAGTATCTGGCTAGTTCATGCCATTTTGTGTGCTTTCCCAATATTTCACCTATCGCAGTTTCGTACTCGCAATAAAACAACACTATCTCGTTAGATGACATCGTTTTTGGTGGTTTCACGACGCTACCTAGCTCAAACTAACCGAACCTTCGCACTTCTATCGTTAGAAAACGTTTTATTCGCTACTTTACAATGTTTTCTACAAGATTACGACGGTTTCATGCGCTTTCACATTAGATATCGCAGTTCCCGACTTGTAATGGTGGAAAACACAGCATCTCACTAAGTGACATTGTTTAATGCGGTTTTAGCGCGGTTCATATCTTAACCTAACCTAACCTTACCTAACCCAACCTAACCTAACCTAACCTTACCTAACATACCCTAACCTAACCTAACCTAACCTAACCAAACCTAACCTAACCTAACCTAACCTAAACTAACCTAACCTAACCTAACCTAACGACGTTTGCAAGTGCATTCACATTAGATATCGCAGTTCCCAACTAGTAATGGTGAAAAACACTGCATCTCACTAAGTGACATTGTTTAATGCGGTTTTACGACGGTTCATATCTTAACCTAACCCAACATTCGCACTTGTATTAAAAAACGCTCTATTACACTGTTTCGTTCACAATAAGGATATTTGCATAACCTCACAGTTTTTCAACTTATTGCAGTACAGAACGCTGTATCTCGCTAAATGACATCGTTCTTTAAGGTTTCACGATGCTTGCATGCGCTTTAACGAGAATATCACAACATAGCAGTTTCGCACTTGTAACGGTACAACACGCAGTATTTGGCTTGTTCATGCCGTTTTGTGTGCTTTCACAACATTTCACCTATCGCAGTTTCGTACTCGCAATAAAACAACACTATCTCGTTAGATGACGTTGTTTTTGGTAGTTCCACGACGCTACCTAGCTTAAACTAACATAACTCAACCTAACATGACCTTCGCACTTCTATCGTTAGAAAACGTTTTACTCGCTACTTTACATTGCTTTCTACAACATTACGACGGTTTCAAGCACTTTCACATTAGATATCACAGTTCCCAACTTGTAAAGGTGAAAAACACTGCATCTCACTAAGTGACATTGTTTAATGCGGTTTTACGACGGTTCATACCTTAACCTAACCTAACCTAACCTAACCTTACCTAACCTAACCTAACCCAACCCAACTTAACCTAACCTAACCTAACCTAACCTAAACTAACCTAACCCAACCTAACCTAACCTAACCTAACCTAACCCAACCTAACCCAACCCAACCTAACCTAACCTAAGCTAACCTAACCTAACCTAACCAAACCTAACCTAACCTAACTTAACCTAACCTAACGTAACCTAACCTAACCTAACATAAGCTAACGTAACCTAACCTAACCTAACCTAACGTAACCTAACCTAACTTAACCCAACCTAACCCAACCCAACCCAACCCAACAACACCCAACCCAACCTAACCTAAACTCAACCCAACCTAACCTAATCTAACCTAACCTAACCTAACCTAACCTAACCTAACCAAACCTAACCTAACCTAACCTAACCTAACCTAACCTAACCTAACCTAACGACGGTTGCAAGCGCTTTCACATTAAATATCGCAGTTCCCCACTTTTAATGGTGAAAAACACTGCATCTCAGTAATTGACATTGTTTAATGCGGTTTTACGACGGTTCATATCTTAACCTAACCTAATATTCGCACTTGTATCTAAAAACGCTCTATTACACTGTTTTGTTCACAATTACGATATTTGCATAACCTCACAGTTTTTCACCAACTTATTGCAGTACAGAACGCTGTATCTCGCTGAATGACATTGTTCTTTAAGGTTTCACGATGCTTGCATGCGATTTAACGAGAATATCACAATATAGCAGTTTCGCACTTGTAACGGTAGAACACGCAGTATTTGGCTTGTTCATGCCGTTTTGTGTGCTTTCACAACATTTCACCTATTGCAGTTTAATACTCGCTATAAAACAACACTATCTTGTTAGATGACGTCGTTTTTGGTAGTTTCACGACGCTACCTAGCTTAAACTAACATAACTCAACCTAACATGACCTTCCCACTTCTATCGTTAGAAAACGTTTTACTCGCTACTTTACATTGCTTTCTACAACATTACGACGGATTCAAGCACTTTCACATTAGATATCACAGTTCCCAACTTGCAGAGGTGAAAAACACTGCATCTCACTAAGTGACATTGTTTAATGCGGTTTTACGACGGTTCATACCTTAACCTAACCTAACCGAACCTAACCTAACCTTACCTAACCTAACCTAACCTAACCCAACCCAACTTAACCTAACCTAACGTAACCTAACCTAACCTAACCTAACCTAACGACGTTTGCAAGTGCTTTCACATTAGATATCGCAGTTCCCAACTTGTAATGGTGAAAAACACTGCATCTCACTAAGTGACATTGTTTAATGCGGTTTTACGACGGTTCATATCTTAACCTAACCTAACATTCGCACTTGTATTAAAAAACGCTCTATTACACTGTTTCGTTCACAATTAGGATATTTGCATAACCTCACAGTTTTTCACCAACTTATTGCAGTACAGAACGCTGTATCTCGCTAAATGACATCGTTCTTTAAGGTTTCACGATGCTTGCATGCGCTTTAACGAGAATATCACAACATAGCAGTTTCGCACTTGTAACGGTACAACACGCAGTATTTGGCTTGTTCATGCCGTTTTGTGTGCTTTCACAACATTTCACCTATCGCAGTTTCGTACTCGCAATAAAACAACACTATCTCGTTAGATGACGTTGTTTTTGGTAGTTTCACGACGCTACCTAGCTTAAACTAACATAACTCAACCTAACATGACCTTCGCACTTCTATCGTTAGAAAACGTTTTACTCGCTACTTTACATTGCTTTCTACAACATTACGACGGTTTCAAGCACTTTCACATTAGATATCACAGTTCCCAACTTGTAAAGGTGAAAAACACTGCATCTCACTAAGTGACATTGTTTAATGCGGTTTTACGACGGTTCATACCTTAACCTAACCTAACCTAACCTAACCTTACCTAACCTAACCTAACCCAACCCAACTTAACCTAACCTAACCTAACCTAAACTAACCTAACCCAACCCAACCTAACCTAAACTCAACCCAACCTAACCTAATCTAACCTAACCTAACCTAACCTAACCTAACCAAACCTAACCTAACCTAACCTAACCTAACCTAACCTAACCTAACCTAACGACGGTTGCAAGCGCTTTCACATTAAATATCGCAGTTCCCCACTTTTAATGGTGAAAAACACTGCATCTCAGTAATTGACATTGTTTAATGCGGTTTTACGACGGTTCATATCTTAACCTAACCTAACATTCGCACTTGTATTGAAAAACGCTCTATTACACTGTTTCGTTCACAATTACGATATTTGCATAACCTCACAGTTTTTCACTAACTTATTGCAGTACAGAACGCTGTATCTCGCTGAATGACATCGTTCTTTAAGGTTTCACGATGCTTGCATGCGCTTTAACGAGAATATCACAATATAGCAGTTTCGCACATGTAACGGTAGAACACGCAGTATTTGGCTTGTTCATGCCGTTTTGTGTGCTTTCACAACATTTCACCTATCGCAGTTTAATACTCGCTATAAAACAACACTATCTCGTTAGATGACGTCGTTTTTTGTAGTTTCACGACCCTACCTAGCTTCAACTAACCTAACCTAACCTAACCTTCGCACTTCTATCGTTAGAAAACGTTTTACTCGCCACTTCAATGTTTTCTACAAGATTACGACGGTTTCATGCGCTTTCACATTAGATATCGTAGTTCCCGACTTGTAATGTTGAAAAACACTACATCTCACTAAGTGACATTGTTTATAGCGGTTTTACGACGGTTGATATGTCAACCTAACCTAACATTCGCACTTGTATCTAAAGACGCTCAATTACACTGTTTCGTTCACAATTACGATATTTGCTTGACCTCACAGTTTCTCACCAACTTAATACAGTACAGAACGCTGTATCTCGCTAAATGACATCGTTCTTTAAGGTTTCACGATACTTGCATGCGCTTTACCGAGAATGTCACAACCTAGCAGTTTCGCACTTGTAACGGTACAACACGCAGTATTTGGCTTGTTCATGCCGCTTTGTGTGCTTTCACAACAATTTACCTATCGCAGTTTCATACTCGCAATAAAACAACACTATCTCGTTAGATGACGTCGTTTTTGATGGTTTCACGACGCTACCTAGCTTAAACTAACATAACTCAACCTAACATAACCTTCGCACTTCTATCGTTAGAAAACGTTTTACTCGCTACTTTACATTGCTTTCTACAACATTACGACGGTTTCAAGCGCTTTCACATTAGATATCGCAGTTCCCAACTTGTAAAGGTGAAAAACACTGCATCTCACTAAGTGACATTGTTTATTGCGGTTTTACGACGGTTCATACCTTAACCTAACGTAACCTAACATAACCTAACCCAACCTAACCTAACATAACCTAACCTAACCTAACCTAACCAAACCTAACGTAACCTAACCTAACCTAACCTAACGACGTTTGCAAGCGCTTTCACATTAGATATCGCAGTTCCCAACTTGTAATGGTGAAAAACACTGCATCTCACTAAGTGACATTGTTTAATGCGGTTTTACGACGGTTCATATCTTAACCTAACCTAACATTCGTACTTGTATTGAAAAACGCTCTATTACACTGTTTCGTTCACAATTACGATATTTGCATAACCTCACAGTTTTTCACCAACTTATTGCAGTACAGAACGCTGTCTCTCGCTAAATGACATTGTTCTCTAAGGTTTCACGATGCTTGCATGCGCTTTAACGAGAATATTACAATATAGCAGTTTCGCACTTGTAACGGTAGAACACGCAGTATTTGGCTTGTTCATGCCGTTTTGTGTGCATTCACAACATTTCACCTATCGCAGTTTAATACTCGCAATAAAACAACACTATCTCGTTAGATGACGTCGTTTTTGGTAGTTTCACGACGCTACCTAGCTTAAACTAACCTAACCTAACCTAACCTTCGCACTTCTATCGTTAGAAAACATTTTACTCGCAATTTTACAATGTTTTCTACACGAATACGACGGTTTCATGCGCTTTCACATTAGATATCGTAGTTCCCGACTTGTAATGTTGAAAAACACTACATCTCACTAAGTGACATTGTTTAATGCGGTTTTACGACGGTTGATATCTCAACCTAACCTAACATTCGCACTTGTATCTAAATACGCTCAATTACACTGTTTCGTTCACAATTACGATATTTGCTTGACCTCACAGTTTCTCACCAACTTATTACAGTACAGAACGCTGTATCTCGCTAGATGACATCGTTCTTTAAGGTTTCACGATACTTGCATGCGCTTTAACGAGAATATCACAATAAAGCAGTTTCGCACTTGTAACGGCACAAGACGCAGTATCTGGCTAGTTCATGCCATTTTGTGTGCTTTCCCAATATTTCACCTATCGCAGTTTCGTACTCGCAATAAAACAACACTATCTCGTTAGATGACATCGTTTTTGGTGGTTTCACGACGCTACCTAGCTCAAACTAACCGAACCTTCGCACTTCTATCGTTAGAAAACGTTTTATTCGCTACTTTACAATGTTTTCTACAAGATTACGACGGTTTCATGCGCTTTCACATTAGATATCGCAGTTCCCGACTTGTAATGGTGAAAAACACTGCATCTCACTAAGTGACATTGTTTAATGCGGTTTTACGACGGTTGATATGTCAACCTAACCTAACATTCGCACTTGTATCTAAAGACGCTCAATTACACTGTTTCGTTCACAATTACGATATTTGCTTGACCTCACAGTTTCTCACCAACTTATTACAGTACAGAACGCTGTAACTCGCTAAATGACATCGTTCTTTAAGGTTTCACGATACTTGCATGCGCTTTACCGAGAATGTCACAACATAGCACTTTCGCACTTGTAATGGTACAACACGCAGTATTTGGCTTGTTCATGCCGTTTTGTGTGCTTTCACATTTTACGTATCGCAGTTTCGTACTCGCAATAAAACAACACTATCTCGTTAGATGACGTTGTTTTTGGTAGTTTCACTACGCTACCTAGCTTAAACTAACATAACTCAACCTAACATAACCTTCGCACTTCTATCGTTAGAAAACGTTTTACTCGCTACTTTACATTGCTTTCTACAACATTACGACGGTTTCAAGCGCTTTCACATTAGATATCGCAGTTCCCAACTTGTAAAGGTGAAAAACACTGCATCTCACTAAGTGACATTGTTTATTGCGGTTTTACGACGGTTCATACCTTAACCTAACGTAACCTAACCTAACCTAACCCAACCTAACCTAACATAACCTAACCTAACCTAACCTAACCAAACCTAACCTAACGTAACCTTACCTAACCTAACCTAACCTAACGACGTTTGCAAGTGCTTTCACATTAGATATCGCAGTTCCCAACTTGTAATGGTGAAAAACACTGCATCTCACTAAGTGACATTGTTTAATGCGGTTTTACGACGGTTCATATCTTAACCTAACCTAACATTCGTACTTGTATTGAAAAACGCTCTATTACACTGTTTCGTTCACAATTACAATATTTGCATAACCTCACAGTTTTTCACCAACTTATTGCAGTACAGAACGCTGTATCTCGCTAAATGACATCGTTCTTTAAGGTTTCACGATGCTTGCATGCGCTTTAACGAGAATATCACAACATAGCAGTTTCGCACTTGTAACGGTACAACACGCAGTATTTGGCTTGTTCATGCCGTTTCGTGTGCTTTCACAACATTTCACCTATCGCAGTTTCGTACTCGCAATAAAACAACACTATCTCGTTAGATGACGTTGTTTTTGGTAGTTTCACGACGCTACCTAGCTTAAACTAACATAACTCAACCTAACATGACCTTCGCACTTCTATCGTTAGAAAACGTTTTACTCGCTACTTTACATTGCTTTCTACAACATTACGACGGTTTCAAGCGCTTTCACATTAGATATCACAGTTCCCAACTTGTAAAGGTGAAAAACACTGCATCTCACTAAGTGACATTGTTTAATGCGGTTTTACGACGGTTCATACCTTAACCTAACCTAACCTAACCTAACCTAACCTTACCTAACCTAACCTGACCTAACCCAACCCAACTTAACCTAACCTAACCTAACCTAACCTAAACTAACCTAACCCAACCTAACCTAACCTAACCCAACCTAACCCAACCCAACCCAACCTAACCTAAGCTAACCTAACCTAACCTAACCAAACCTAACCTAACTTAACCTAACCTAACGTAACCTAACCTAACCTATTCTAACGTAACCTAACCTTACCTGACCTAACCTAACCTAACGTAACCTAACCTAACATAACCTAACGTAACCTAACCTAACCTAACCTAACGTAACCTAACCTAACCTAACCCAACCTAACCCAACCCAACCCAACAACACCCAACCCAACCTAACCTAACCTAACCTAACCTTACCTATTCTAACCAAATTATCCTTACCTAACCTAACCTAACCTAACGTAACGTAACCTAACCTAACCTAACCTAACGTAACCTAACCTAACGTAACCTAACCCAACCTAACCTAACCTAACCTAACCTAACCCAACTCAAACCAACCTAACCTAATCTAACCTAACCTAACCTAACCTAACCTAACCTAACCTAACGACGGTTGCAAGCGCTTTCACACTAAATATCGCAGTTCCCCACTTTTAATGGTGAAAAACACTGCATCTCAGTAATTGACATTGTTTAATGTGGTTTTACGACGGTTCATATCTTAACCTAAGCTAACATTCGCACTTGTATCTAAAAACGCTCTATTACACTGTTTTGTTCACAATTACGATATTTGCATAACCTCACAGTTTTTCACCAACTTATTGCAGTACAGAACGCTGTATCTCGCTAAATGACATTGTTCTTTAAGGTTTCACGATGCTTGCATGCGATTTAACGAGAATATCACAATATAGCAGTTTCGCACTTGTAACGGTAGAATACGCAGTATTCGGGTTGTTCATGCCGTTTTGTGTGCTTTCACAACATTTCACCTATCGCAGTTTAATACTCGCTATAAAACAACACTATCTCGTTAGATGACGTCGTTTTTGGTAGTTTCACGACGCTACCTAGCTTAAACTAACCTAACCTAACCTAACCTTAGCAATTCTATCGTTAGAAAACGTTTTACTCGCCACTTTACAATGTTTTCTACAAGATTACGACGGTTTCATGCGCTTTCACATTAGATATCGTAGTTCCCGACTTGTAATGTTGAAAACACTACATCTCACTAAGTGACATTGTTTAATGCGGTTTTACGACGGTTGATATGTCAACCTAACCTAACATTCGCACTTGTATCTAAAGACGCTCAATTACACTGTTTCGTTCACAATTACGATATTTGCTTGACCTCACAGTTTCTCACCAACTTATTACAGTACAGAACGCTGTATCTCGCTAAATGACATCGTTCTTTAAGGTTTCACGATACTTGCATGCGCTTTACCGAGAATGTCACAACATAGCACTTTCGCACTTGTAACGGTACAACACGCAGTATTTGGCTTGTTCATGCCGTTTTGTGTGCTTTCACAACATTTTACCTATCGCAGTTTCGTACTCGCAATAAAACAACACTATCTCGTTAGATGACGTCGTTTTTGGTGGTTTCACGATGCTACCTAGATTAAACTAACATAACTCAACCTAACATAACCTTCGCACTTCTATCGTTAGAAAACGTTTTACTCGCTACTTTACATTGCTTTCTACAACACTACGACGGTTTCAAGCGCTTTCACATTAGATATCGCAGTTCCCAACTTGTAAAGGTGAAAAACACTGCATCTCACTAAGTGACATTGTTTATTGCGGTTTTACGACGGTTCATACCTTAACCTAACGTAACCAAACCTAACCTAACCCAACCTAACCTAACATAACCAAACCTAACCTAACCTAACCAAACCTAACCTAACGTAACCTAACCTAACCTAACCTAACCTAACGACGTTTGCAAGTGCTTTCACATTAGATATCGCAGTTCCCAACTTGTAATGGTGAAAAACACTGCATCTCACTAAGTGACATTGTTTAATGCGGTTTTACGACGGTTCATATCTTAACCTAACCTAACATTCGCACTTGTATTAAAAACGCTCTATTACACTGTTTCGTTCACAATTAGGATATTTGCATAACCTCACAGTTTTTCACCAACTTATTGCAGTACAGAACGCTGTATCTCGCTAAATGACATCGTTCTTTAAGGTTTCACGATGCTTGCATGCGCTTTAACGAGAATATCACAACATAGCAGTTTCGCACTTGTAACGGTACAACACGCAGTATTTGGCTTGTTCATGCCGTTTTGTGTGCTTTCACAACATTTCACCTATCGCAGTTTCGTACTCGCAATAAAACAACACTATCTCGTTAGATGACGTTGTTTTTGGTAGTTTCACGACGCTACATAGCTTAAACTAACATAACTCAACCTAACATGACCTTCGCACTTCTATCGTTAGAAAACGTTTTACTCGCTACTTTACATTGCTTTCTACAACATTACGACGGTTTCAAGTGCTTTCACATTAGATATCACAGTTCCCAACTTGTAAAGGTGAAAAACACTGCATCTCACTAAGTGACATTGTTTAATGCGGTTTTACGACGGTTAATACCTTAACCTAACCTAACCTAACCTAACCTAACCTAACCTAAGCTAACCTAACCTAACCTAACCAAACCTAACCTAACCTAACTTAACCTAACCTAACGTAACCTAACCTAACCTATTCTAACGTAACCTAACCTTACCTGACCTAACCTAACCTAACGTAACCTAACCTAACCTAACATAACCTAACGTAACCTAACCTAACCTAACCTAACGTAACCTAACCTAACCTAACCCAACCTAACCCAACCCAACCCAACCCAACAACACCCAACCCAACCTAACCTAACCTAACCTAACCTTACCTAACCTAACCAAATTATCCTTACCTAACCTAACCTAACCTAACGTAACGTAACCTAACCTAACCTAACCTAACGTAACCTAACCTAACGTAACCTAACCTAACCTAACCTAACCTAACCCAACCTAACCTAACCTAACCTAACCTAACCCAACTCAACCCAACCCAACCTAACCTAATCTAACCTAACCTAACCTAACCTAACCTAACCAAACCTAACCTAACCTAACCTAACCTAACCTAACGACAGTTGCAAGCGCTTTCACATTAAATATCGCAGTTCCCCACTTTTAATGGTGAAAAACACTGCATCTCAGTAATTGACATTGTTTAATGCGGTTTTACGACGGTTCATATCTTAACCTAACCTAACATTCGCACTTGTATCTAAAAACGCTCTATTACACTGTTTTGTTCACAATTACGATATTTGCATAACCTCACAGTTTTTCACCAACTTATTGCAGTACAGAACGCTGTATCTCGCTAAATGACATTGTTCTTTAGGGTTTCACGATGCTTGCATGCGATTTAACGAGAATATCACAATATAGCAGTTTCGCACTTGTAACGGTAGAACACGCAGTATTTGGCTTGTTCATGCCGTTTTGTGTGCTTTCACAACATTTCACCTATCGCAGTTTAATACTCGCTATAAAACAACACTATCTCGTTAGATGACGTCGTTTTTGGTAGTTTCACGACGCTACCTAGCTTAAACTAACCGAACCTAACCTAACCTTCGCACTTCTATCGTTAGAAAACGTTTTACTCGCCACTTTACAATGTTTTCTACAAGATTACGACGGTTTCATGCGCTTTCACATTAGATATCGTAGTTCCCGACTTGTAATGTTGAAAAACACTACATCTCACTAAGTGACATTGTTTAATGCGGTTTTACGACGGTTGATATGTCAACCTAACCTAACATTCGCACTTGTATCTAAAGACGCTCAATTACACTGTTTCGTTCACAATTACGATATTTGCTTGACCTCACAGTTTCTCACCAACTTAATACAGTACAGAACGCTGTATCTCGCTAAATGACATCGTTCTTTAAGGTTTC
The DNA here is from genome assembly GCF_043290135.1 of Rhipicephalus microplus. NCBI lineage: Eukaryota > Metazoa > Arthropoda > Arachnida > Ixodida > Ixodidae > Rhipicephalus > Rhipicephalus microplus. The sequence continues at coordinate 141,498 of NW_027464634.1, forward strand.
ACGATACTTGCAATGCGCTTTACCGAGAATGTCACAACATAGCAGTTTCGCACTTGTAACGGTACAACACGCAGTATTTGGCTTGTTCATGCCGTTTTGTGTGCTTTCACATTTTACCTATCGCAGTTTCGTACTCGCAATAAAACAACACTATCTCGTTAGATGACGTCGTTTTTGGTGGTTTCACGACGCTACCTAGCTTAAACTAACATAACTCAACCTAACATAACCTTCGCACTTCTATCGTTAGAAAACGTTTTACTCGCTACTTTACATTGCTTTCTACAACATTACGACGGTTTCAAGCGCTTTCACATTAGATATCGCAGTTCCCAACTTGTAAAGGTGAAAAACACTGCATCTCACTAAGTGACATTGTTTATTGCGGTTTTACGACGGTTCATACCTTAACCTAACGTAACCTAACCTAACCTAACCCAACCTAACCTAACATAACCTAACCTAACCTTACCTAACCAAACCTAACCTAACGTAACCTAACCTAACCTACCGTAACCTAACCTAACGTAACGACGTTTGCAAGTGCTTTCACATTAGATATCGCAGTTCCCAACTTGTAATGGTGAAAAACACTGCATCTCACTAAGTGACATTGTTTAATGCGGTTTTACGACGGTTCATATCTTAACCTAACCTAACATTCGTACTTGTATTGAAAAACGCTCTATTACACTGTTTCGTTCACAATTACGATATTTGCATAACCTCACAGTTTTTCACCAACTTATTGCAGTACAGAACGCTGTCTCTCGCTAAATGACATTGTTCTTTAAGGTTTCACGATGCTTGCATGCGCTTTAACGAGAATATTACAATATAGCAGTTTCGCACTTGTAACGGTAGAACACGCAGTATTTGGCTTGTTCATGCCGTTTTGTGTGCATTCACAACATTTCACCTATCGCAGTTTAATACTCGCAATAAAACAACACTATCTCGTTAGATGACGTCGTTTTTGGTAGTTTCACGACGCTACCTAGCTTAAACTAACCTAACCTAACCTAACCTTCGCACTTCTATCGTTAGAAAACATTTTACTCGCAATTTTACAATGTTTTCTACACGAATACGACGGTTTCATGCGCTTTCACATTACATATCGTAGTTCCCGACTTGTAATGTTGAAAAACACTACATCTCACTAAGTGACATTGTTTAATGCGGTTTTACGACGGTTGATATCTCAACCTAACCTAACATTCGCACTTGTATCTAAATACGCTCAATTACACTGTTTCGTTCACAATTACGATATTTGCTTGACCTCACAGTTTCTCACCAACTTATTACAGTACAGAACGCTGTATCTCGCTAGATGACATCGTTCTTTAAGGTTTCACGATACTTGCATGCGCTTTAACGAGAATATCACAATAAAGCAGTTTCGCACTTGTAACGGCACAAGACGCAGTATCTGGCTAGTTCATGCCATTTTGTGTGCTTTCCCAATATTTCACCTATCGCAGTTTCGTACTCGCAATAAAACAACACTATCTCGTTAGATGACATCGTTTTTGGTGGTTTCACGACGCTACCTAGCTCAAACTAACCGAACCTTCGCACTTCTATCGTTAGAAAACGTTTTATTCGCTACTTTACAATGTTTTCTACAAGATTACGACGGTTTCATGCGCTTTCACATTAGATATCGCAGTTCCCGACTTGTAATGGTGGAAAACACAGCATCTCACTAAGTGACATTGTTTAATGCGGTTTTAGCGCGGTTCATACCTTAACCTAACCTAACCTAACCTAACCTAACCTAACCTAACCTTACCTAACCCAACCTAACCTAACCTAACCTTACCTAACATACCCTAACCTAACCTAACCTAACCTAACCAAACCTAACCTAACCTAACCTAACCTAACCTAACCTAACCTAACCTAACGACGTTTGCAAGCGCTTTCACATTAGATATCGCAGTTCCCGACTTGTAATGGTGAAAACACTGCATCTCACTAAGTGACATTGTTTAATGCGGTTTTACGACGGTTCATACCTTAACCTAACCTAACCTAACCTTACCTAACCTAACCTAACCTAACCTAACCCAACCCAACTTAACCTAACCTAACGTAACCTAACCTAACCTAACCTAACCTAACGACGTTTGCAAGTGCTTTCACATTAGATATCGCAGTTCCCAACTTGTAATGGTGAAAAACACTGCATCTCACTAAGTGACATTGTTTAATGCGGTTTTACGACGGTTCATATCTTAACCTAACCTAACATTCGCACTTGTATTAAAAAACGCTCTATTACACTGTTTCGTTCACAATTAGGATATTTGCATAACCTCACAGTTTTTCACCAACTTATTGCAGTACAGAACGCTGTATCTCGCTAAATGACATCGTTCTTTAAGGTTTCACGATGCTTGCATGCGCTTTAACGAGAATATCACAACATAGCAGTTTCGCACTTGTAACGGTACAACACGCAGTATTTGGCTTGTTCATGCCGTTTTGTGTGCTTTCACAACATTTCACCTATCGCAGTTTCGTACTCGCAATAAAACAACACTATCTCGTTAGATGACGTTGTTTTTGGTAGTTTCACGACGCTACCTAGCTTAAACTAACATAACTCAACCTAACATGACCTTCGCACTTCTATCGTTAGAAAACGTTTTACTCGCTACTTTACATTGCTTTCTACAACATTACGACGGTTTCAAGCACTTTCACATTAGATATCACAGTTCCCAACTTGTAAAGGTGAAAAACACTGCATCTCACTAAGTGACATCGTTTAATGCGGTTTTACGACGGTTCATACCTTAACCTAACCTAACCTAACCTAACCTTACCTAACCTAACCTAACCCAACCCAACTTAACCTAACCTAACCTAACCTAACCTAAACTAACCTAACCCAACCTAACCTAACCTAACCTAACCTAACCCAACCTAACCCAACCCAACCCAACCTAACCTAACCTAAGCTAACCTAACCTAACCTAACCAAACCTAACCTAACCTAACTTAACCTAACCTAACGTAACCTAACCTAACCTATTCTAACGTAACCTAACCTTACCTGACCTAACCTAACCTAACGTAACCTAACCTAACCTAACATAAGCTAACGTAACCTAACCTAACCTAACCTAACGTAACCTAACCTAACCTAACCCAACCTAACCCAACCCAACCCAACCCAACAACACCCAACCCAACCTAACCTAAACTCAACCCAACCTAACCTAATCTAACCTAACCTAACCTAACCTAACCTAACCAAACCTAACCTAACCTAACCTAACCTAACCTAACGACGGTTGCAAGCGCTTTCACATTAAATATCGCAGTTCCCCACTTTTAATGGTGAAAAACACTGCATCTCAGTAATTGACATTGTTTAATGCGGTTTTACGACGGTTCATATCTTAACCTAACCTAACATTCGCACTTGTATTAAAAAACGCTCTATTACACTGTTTCGTTCACAATTAGGATATTTGCATAACCTCACAGTTTTTCACCAACTTATTGCAGTACAGAACGCTGTATCTCGCTAAATGACATCCTTCTTTAAGGTTTCACGATGCTTGCATGCGCTTTAACGAGAATATCACAACATAGCAGTTTCGCACTTGTAACGGTACAACACGCAGTATTTGGCTTGTTCATGCCGTTTTGTGTGCTTTCACAACATTTCACCTATCGCAGTTTCGTACTCGCAATAAATCAACACTATCTCGTTAGATGACGTTGTTTTTGGTAGTTTCACGACGCTACCTAGCTTAAACTAACATAACTCAACCTAACATGACCTTCGCACTTCTATCGTTAGAAAACGTTTTACTCGCTACTTTACATTGCTTTCTACAACATTACGACGGTTTCAAGCACTTTCACATTAGATATCACAGTTCCCAACTTGTAAAGGTGAAAAACACTGCATCTCACTAAGTGACATTGTTTAATGCGGTTTTACGACGGTTCATACCTTAACCTAACCTAACCTAACCTAACCTTACCTAACCTAACCTAACCCAACCCAACTTAACCTAACCTAACCTAACCTAAACTAACCTAACCCAACCCAACCCAACCTAACCTAAACTCAACCCAACCTAACCTAATCTAACCTAACCTAACCTAACCTAACCTAACCAAACCTAACCTAACCTAACCTAACCTAACCTAACCTAACCTAACCTAACCTAACCTAACGACGGTTGCAAGCGCTTTCACATTAAATATCGCAGTTCCCCACTTTTAATGGTGAAAAACACTGCATCTCAGTAATTGACATTGTTTAATGCGGTTTTACGACGGTTCATATCTTAACCTAACCTAACATTCGCACTTGTATCTAAAAACGCTCTATTACACTGTTTCGTTCACAATTACGATATTTGCATAACCTCCCAGTTTCTCACCAACTTATTACAGTACAGAACGCTGTATCTCGCTAGATGACATCGTTCTTTAAGGTTTCACGATACTTGCATGCGCTTTAACGAGAATATCACAATAAAGCAGTTTCGCACTTGTAACGGCACAAGACGCAGTATCTGGCTAGTTCATGCCATTTTGTGTGCTTTCCCAATATTTCACCTATCGCAGTTTCGTACTCGCAATAAAACAACACTATCTCGTTAGATGACATCGTTTTTGGTGGTTTCACGACGCTACCTAGCTCAAACTAACCGAACCTTCGCACTTCTATCGTTAGAAAACGTTTTATTCGCTACTTTACAATGTTTTCTACAAGATTACGACGGTTTCATGCGCTTTCACATTAGATATCGCAGTTCCCGACTTGTAATGGTGGAAAACACAGCATCTCACTAAGTGACATTGTTTAATGCGGTTTTAGCGCGGTTCATATCTTAACCTAACCTAACCTTACCTAACCCAACCTAACCTAACCTAACCTTACTTAACATACCCTAACCTAACCTAACCTAACCAAACCTAACCTAACCTAACCTAACCTAACCTAACCTAACCTAACCTAACCTAACGACGTTTGCAAGCGCTTTCACATTAGATATCGCAGTTCCCGACTTGTAATGGTGAAAACACTGCATCTCACTAAGTGACATTGTTTAATGCGGTTTTACGACGGTTCATACCTTAACCTAACCTAACCTAACCTAACCTAACCTTACCTAACCTAACCTAACCTAACCCAACCCAACTTAACCTAACCTAACGTAACCTAACCTAACCTAACCTAACCTAACCTAAGGACGTTTGCAAGTGCTTTCACATTAGATATCGCAGTTCCCAACTTGTAATGGTGAAAAACACTGCATCTCACTAAGTGACATTGTTTAATGCGGTTTTACGACGGTTCATATCTTAACCTAACCTAACATTCGCACTTGTATTAAAAAACGCTCTATTACACTGTTTCGTTCACAATTAGGATATTTGCATAACCTCACAGTTTTTCACCAACTTATTGCAGTACAGAACGCTGTATCTCGCTAAATGACATCGTTCTTTAAGGTTTCACGATGCTTGCATGCGCTTTAACGAGAATATCACAACATAGCAGTTTCGCACTTGTAACGGTACAACACGCAGTATTTGGCTTGTTCATGCCGTTTTGTGTGCTTTCACAACATTTCACCTATCGCAGTTTAATACTCGCTATAAAACAACACTATCTCGTTAGATGACGTCGTTTTTGGTAGTTTCACGACGCTACCTAGCTTAAACTAACCTAACCTAACCTAACCTTAGCAATTCTATCGTTAGAAAACGTTTTACTCGCCACTTTACAATGTTTTCTACAAGATTACGACGGTTTCATGCGCTTTCACATTAGATATCGTAGTTCCCGACTTGTAATGTTGAAAACACTACATCTCACTAAGTGACATTGTTTAATGCGGTTTTACGACGGTTGATATGTCAACCTAACCTAACATTCGCACTTGTATCTAAAGACGCTCAATTACACTGTTTCGTTCACAATTACGATATTTGCTTGACCTCACAGTTTCTCACCAACTTATTACAGTACAGAACGCTGTATCTCGCTAAATGACATCGTTCTTTAAGGTTTCACGATACTTGCATGCGCTTTACCGAGAATGTCACAACATAGCACTTTCGCACTTGTAACGGTACAACACGCAGTATTTGGCTTGTTCATGCCGTTTTGTGTGCTTTCACAACATTTTACCTATCGCAGTTTCGTACTCGCAATAAAACAACACTATCTCGTTAGATGACGTCGTTTTGGGTGGTTTCACGATGCTACCTAGCTTAAACTAACATAACTCAACCTAACATAACCTTCGCACTTCTATCGTTAGAAAACGTTTTACTCGCTACTTTACATTGCTTTCTACAACACTACGACGGTTTCAAGCGCTTTCACATTAGATATCGCAGTTCCCAACTTGTAAAGGTGAAAAACACTGCATCTCACTAAGTGACATTGTTTATTGCGGTTTTACGACGGTTCATACCTTAACCTAACGTAACCAAACCTAACCTAACCCAACCTAACCTAACATAACCAAACCTAACCTAACCTAACCAAACCTAACCTAACGTAACCTAACCTAACCTAACCTAACCTAACGACGTTTGCAAGTGCTTTCACATTAGATATCGCAGTTCCCAACTTGTAATGGTGAAAAACACTGCATCTCACTAAGTGACATTGTTTAATGCGGTTTTACGACGGTTCATATCTTAACCTAACCTAACATTCGCACTTGTATTAAAAACGCTCTATTACACTGTTTCGTTCACAATTAGGATATTTGCATAACCTCACAGTTTTTCACCAACTTATTGCAGTACAGAACGCTGTATCTCGCTAAATGACATCGTTCTTTAAGGTTTCACGATGCTTGCATGCGCTTTAACGAGAATATCACAACATAGCAGTTTCGCACTTGTAACGGTACAACACGCAGTATTTGGCTTGTTCATGCCGTTTTGTGTGCTTTCACAACATTTCACCTATCGCAGTTTCGTACTCGCAATAAAACAACACTATCTCGTTAGATGACGTTGTTTTTGGTAGTTTCACGACGCTACATAGCTTAAACTAACATAACTCAACCTAACATGACCTTCGCACTTCTATCGTTAGAAAACGTTTTACTCGCTACTTTACATTGCTTTCTACAACATTACGACGGTTTCAAGTGCTTTCACATTAGATATCACAGTTCCCAACTTGTAAAGGTGAAAAACACTGCATCTCACTAAGTGACATTGTTTAATGCGGTTTTACGACGGTTAATACCTTAACCTAACCTAACCTAACCTAACCTAACCTAACCTAAGCTAACCTAACCTAACCTAACCAAACCTAACCTAACCTAACTTAACCTAACCTAACGTAACCTAACCTAACCTATTCTAACGTAACCTAACCTTACCTGACCTAACCTAACCTAACGTAACCTAACCTAACCTAACATAACCTAACGTAACCTAACCTAACCTAACCTAACGTAACCTAACCTAACCTAACCCAACCTAACCCAACCCAACCCAACCCAACAACACCCAACCCAACCTAACCTAACCTAACCTAACCTTACCTAACCTAACCAAATTATCCTTACCTAACCTAACCTAACCTAACGTAACGTAACCTAACCTAACCTAACCTAACGTAACCTAACCTAACGTAACCTAACCTAACCTAACCTAACCTAACCCAACCTAACCTAACCTAACCTAACCTAACCCAACTCAACCCAACCCAACCTAACCTAATCTAACCTAACCTAACCTAACCTAACCAAACCTAACCTAACCTAACCTAACCTAACCTAACGACAGTTGCAAGCGCTTTCACATTAAATATCGCAGTTCCCCACTTTTAATGGTGAAAAACACTGCATCTCAGTAATTGACATTGTTTAATGCGGTTTTACGACGGTTCATATCTTAACCTAACCTAACATTCGCACTTGTATCTAAAAACGCTCTATTACACTGTTTTGTTCACAATTACGATATTTGCATAACCTCACAGTTTTTCACCAACTTATTGCAGTACAGAACGCTGTATCTCGCTAAATGACATTGTTCTTTAGGGTTTCACGATGCTTGCATGCGATTTAACGAGAATATCACAATATAGCAGTTTCGCACTTGTAACGGTAGAACACGCAGTATTTGGCTTGTTCATGCCGTTTTGTGTGCTTTCACAACATTTCACCTATCGCAGTTTAATACTCGCTATAAAACAACACTATCTCGTTAGATGACGTCGTTTTTGGTAGTTTCACGACGCTACCTAGCTTAAACTAACCGAACCTAACCTAACCTTCGCACTTCTATCGTTAGAAAACGTTTTACTCGCCACTTTACAATGTTTTCTACAAGATTACGACGGTTTCATGCGCTTTCACATTAGATATCGTAGTTCCCGACTTGTAATGTTGAAAAACACTACATCTCACTAAGTGACATTGTTTAATGCGGTTTTACGACGGTTGATATGTCAACCTAACCTAACATTCGCACTTGTATCTAAAGACGCTCAATTACACTGTTTCGTTCACAATTACGATATTTGCTTGACCTCACAGTTTCTCACCAACTTAATACAGTACAGAACGCTGTATCTCGCTAAATGACATCGTTCTTTAAGGTTTCACGATACTTGCAATGCGCTTTACCGAGAATGTCACAACATAGCAGTTTCGCACTTGTAACGGTACAACACGCAGTATTTGGCTTGTTCATGCCGTTTTGTGTGCTTTCACATTTTACCTATCGCAGTTTCGTACTCGCAATAAAACAACACTATCTCGTTAGATGACGTCGTTTTTGGTGGTTTCACGACGCTACCTAGCTTAAACTAACATAACTCAACCTAACATAACCTTCGCACTTCTATCGTTAGAAAACGTTTTACTCGCTACTTTACATTGCTTTCTACAACATTACGACGGTTTCAAGCGCTTTCACATTAGATATCGCAGTTCCCAACTTGTAAAGGTGAAAAACACTGCATCTCACTAAGTGACATTGTTTATTGCGGTTTTACGACGGTTCATACCTTAACCTAACGTAACCTAACCTAACCTAACCCAACCTAACCTAACATAACCTAACCTAACCTTACCTAACCAAACCTAACCTAACGTAACCTAACCTAACCTACCGTAACCTAACCTAACGTAACGACGTTTGCAAGTGCTTTCACATTAGATATCGCAGTTCCCAACTTGTAATGGTGAAAAACACTGCATCTCACTAAGTGACATTGTTTAATGCGGTTTTACGACGGTTCATATCTTAACCTAACCTAACATTCGTACTTGTATTGAAAAACGCTCTATTACACTGTTTCGTTCACAATTACGATATTTGCATAACCTCACAGTTTTTCACCAACTTATTGCAGTACAGAACGCTGTCTCTCGCTAAATGACATTGTTCTTTAAGGTTTCACGATGCTTGCATGCGCTTTAACGAGAATATTACAATATAGCAGTTTCGCACTTGTAACGGTAGAACACGCAGTATTTGGCTTGTTCATGCCGTTTTGTGTGCATTCACAACATTTCACCTATCGCAGTTTAATACTCGCAATAAAACAACACTATCTCGTTAGATGACGTCGTTTTTGGTAGTTTCACGACGCTACCTAGCTTAAACTAACCTAACCTAACCTAACCTTCGCACTTCTATCGTTAGAAAACATTTTACTCGCAATTTTACAATGTTTTCTACACGAATACGACGGTTTCATGCGCTTTCACATTACATATCGTAGTTCCCGACTTGTAATGTTGAAAAACACTACATCTCACTAAGTGACATTGTTTAATGCGGTTTTACGACGGTTGATATCTCAACCTAACCTAACATTCGCACTTGTATCTAAATACGCTCAATTACACTGTTTCGTTCACAATTACGATATTTGCTTGACCTCACAGTTTCTCACCAACTTATTACAGTACAGAACGCTGTATCTCGCTAGATGACATCGTTCTTTAAGGTTTCACGATACTTGCATGCGCTTTAACGAGAATATCACAATAAAGCAGTTTCGCACTTGTAACGGCACAAGACGCAGTATCTGGCTAGTTCATGCCATTTTGTGTGCTTTCCCAATATTTCACCTATCGCAGTTTCGTACTCGCAATAAAACAACACTATCTCGTTAGATGACATCGTTTTTGGTGGTTTCACGACGCTACCTAGCTCAAACTAACCGAACCTTCGCACTTCTATCGTTAGAAAACGTTTTATTCGCTACTTTACAATGTTTTCTACAAGATTACGACGGTTTCATGCGCTTTCACATTAGATATCGCAGTTCCCGACTTGTAATGGTGGAAAACACAGCATCTCACTAAGTGACATTGTTTAATGCGGTTTTAGCGCGGTTCATACCTTAACCTAACCTAACCTAACCTAACCTAACCTAACCTAACCTTACCTAACCCAACCTAACCTAACCTAACCTTACCTAACATACCCTAACCTAACCTAACCTAACCTAACCAAACCTAACCTAACCTAACCTAACCTAACCTAACCTAACCTAACCTAACCTAACGACGTTTGCAAGCGCTTTCACATTAGATATCGCAGTTCCCGACTTGTAATGGTGAAAACACTGCATCTCACTAAGTGACATTGTTTAATGCGGTTTTACGACGGTTCATACCTTAACCTAACCTAACCTAACCTTACCTAACCTAACCTAACCTAACCTAACCCAACCCAACTTAACCTAACCTAACGTAACCTAACCTAACCTAACCTAACCTAACGACGTTTGCAAGTGCTTTCACATTAGATATCGCAGTTCCCAACTTGTAATGGTGAAAAACACTGCATCTCACTAAGTGACATTGTTTAATGCGGTTTTACGACGGTTCATATCTTAACCTAACCTAACATTCGCACTTGTATTAAAAAACGCTCTATTACACTGTTTCGTTCACAATTAGGATATTTGCATAACCTCACAGTTTTTCACCAACTTATTGCAGTACAGAACGCTGTATCTCGCTAAATGACATCGTTCTTTAAGGTTTCACGATGCTTGCATGCGCTTTAACGAGAATATCACAACATAGCAGTTTCGCACTTGTAACGGTACAACACGCAGTATTTGGCTTGTTCATGCCGTTTTGTGTGCTTTCACAACATTTCACCTATCGCAGTTTCGTACTCGCAATAAAACAACACTATCTCGTTAGATGACGTTGTTTTTGGTAGTTTCACGACGCTACCTAGCTTAAACTAACATAACTCAACCTAACATGACCTTCGCACTTCTATCGTTAGAAAACGTTTTACTCGCTACTTTACATTGCTTTCTACAACATTACGACGGTTTCAAGCACTTTCACATTAGATATCACAGTTCCCAACTTGTAAAGGTGAAAAACACTGCATCTCACTAAGTGACATCGTTTAATGCGGTTTTACGACGGTTCATACCTTAACCTAACCTAACCTAACCTAACCTTACCTAACCTAACCTAACCCAACCCAACTTAACCTAACCTAACCTAACCTAACCTAAACTAACCTAACCCAACCTAACCTAACCTAACCTAACCTAACCCAACCTAACCCAACCCAACCCAACCTAACCTAACCTAAGCTAACCTAACCTAACCTAACCAAACCTAACCTAACCTAACTTAACCTAACCTAACGTAACCTAACCTAACCTATTCTAACGTAACCTAACCTTACCTGACCTAACCTAACCTAACGTAACCTAACCTAACCTAACATAAGCTAACGTAACCTAACCTAACCTAACCTAACGTAACCTAACCTAACCTAACCCAACCTAACCCAACCCAACCCAACCCAACAACACCCAACCCAACCTAACCTAAACTCAACCCAACCTAACCTAATCTAACCTAACCTAACCTAACCTAACCTAACCAAACCTAACCTAACCTAACGACGGTTGCAAGCGCTTTCACATTAAATATCGCAGTTCCCCACTTTTAATGGTGAAAAACACTGCATCTCAGTAATTGACATTGTTTAATGCGGTTTTACGACGGTTCATATCTTAACCTAACCTAACATTCGCACTTGTATCTAAAACGCTCTATTACACTGTTTTGTTCACAATTACGATATTTGCATAACCTCACACTTTTTCACCAACTTATTGCAGTACAGAACGCTGTATCTCGCTGAATGACATTGTTCTTTAAGGTTTCACGATGCTTGCATGCGATTTAACGAGAATATCACAACATAGCACTTTCGCACTTGTAACGGTAGAACACGCAGTATTTGGCTTGTTCATGCCGTTTTGTGTGCTTTCACAACATTTCACCTATCGCAGTTTAATACTCGCTATAAAACAACACTATCTTGTTAGATGACGTCGTTTTTGGTAGTTTCACGACGCTACCTAGCTTAAACTAACATAACTCAACCTAACATGACCTTCGCACTTCTATCGTTAGAAAACGTTTTACTCGCTACTTTACATTGCTTTCTACAACATTACGACGGTTTCAAGCACTTTCACATTAGATATCACAGTTCCCAACTTGTAAAGGTGAAAAACACTGCATCTCACTAAGTGACATTGTTTAATGCGGTTTTACGACGGTTCATACCTTAACCTAACCTAACCTAACCTAACCTAACCTTACCTAACCTAACCTAACCTAACCTAACCCAACCCAACTTAACCTAACCTAACGTAACCTAACCTAACCTAACCTAACCTAACGACGTTTGCAAGTGCTTTCACATTAGATATCGCAGTTCCCAACTTGTAATGGTGAAAAACACTGCATCTCACTAAGTGACATTGTTTAATGCGGTTTTACGACGGTTCATATCTTAACCTAACCTAACATTCGCACTTGTATTAAAAAACGCTCTATTACACTGTTTCGTTCACAATTAGGATATTTGCATAACCTCACAGTTTTTCACCAACTTATTGCAGTACAGAACGCTGTATCTCGCTAAATGACATCCTTCTTTAAGGTTTCACGATGCTTGCATGCGCTTTAACGAGAATATCACAACATAGCAGTTTCGCACTTGTAACGGTACAACACGCAGTATTTGGCTTGTTCATGCCGTTTTGTGTGCTTTCACAACATTTCACCTATCGCAGTTTCGTACTCGCAATAAATCAACACTATCTCGTTAGATGACGTTGTTTTTGGTAGTTTCACGACGCTACCTAGCTTAAACTAACATAACTCAACCTAACATGACCTTCGCACTTCTATCGTTAGAAAACGTTTTACTCGCTACTTTACATTGCTTTCTACAACATTACGACGGTTTCAAGCACTTTCACATTAGATATCACAGTTCCCAACTTGTAAAGGTGAAAAACACTGCATCTCACTAAGTGACATTGTTTAATGCGGTTTTACGACGGTTCATACCTTAACCTAACCTAACCTAACCTAACCTTACCTAACCTAACCTAACCCAACCCAACTTAACCTAACCTAACCTAACCTAAACTAACCTAACCCAACCCAACCCAACCTAACCTAAACTCAA